>NC_135998.1:5703622-5856122 GCF_048128805.1 Centroberyx gerrardi | reverse complement strand
CTGGATCAAAAGTGTTTCTGGTTCAATAAGCAGGTGAATAATAACCGTACATGCAAATCCAGCCCACCTGGCAACTCAGACAGGCAGGCGGACATGTTTTGCCAACGCTGATCTGTTCTAGAGATCCTCATTAAGATGCATCAGCTCAGAAAAAACAGACAGGACAGATCTACTCAGCCAACAACAACTCTGCAGTTCATTAAAAACAAACCAAAAAAAAAACACAACACTACATCTCCTACACACAGAAAAAACAAGGTGCAAACTGGAGCTCAAAATGGTTCTACAGAGTGGTTCTCAACATGGGGTCCAGGGACCACTAGGGGTCCTTGAGGGGGTTCCAGGGGGTCCCCAGAAAATTCTCTGTTATCTCTCTACCTACAATACAGATAGTCATGGAGTTCTGGACAAAATCATATCTAACAATAAAAGTATTCTCAGATTTGGGTCCAAGAGACAAAATCTCATCAAATGGGGGTCCGTTTCTCTAATGTGGACTAAATTAGGGGTCCTTGATATGAAGAACCATTTTCAGTTCCAGTTCGCACCTTTATTTTTCTGTGTGTGTGTGTGTGTGTGAGTGTGTGTGTGCCAGGCTTAAGCAGACAGTCAGTGTTGATCCATCAGCCAAATCAGATAAATGATGATCTACAGTGTTTGGGCAGCAACTCATTTTCTGATCTCATTTTACTTTGGATTAGTGTTGTCAAGGTAACCAAAATTCCGACACTACTTCAATATCTTCAACACCAACACCAGTCCTGCCCTGATGAAGATCTTATGGTCGAAACACGATGACTCCAAGCCAAGTCAAGTCAATTTTTATTGTCCCAGATGTGTGATGTGTGCTGCCATGACAGTAAATCTTTTAGTCTCTTCCCTCCTTACTGGAATTAAGAGCGCCTTGGAAATTGTGCATCCAGCTGAAGAGTTGACTTTCTTCTCACTGGAGGTTTTCGATCTTACAGCTAGTATCTCCCAGGGCTCCCTTGAAAAAGAGATTTCGATCTCAATGGGACTCACCTGGTTAACTAAAGGATAAATAAATAAAATAAATCTCAAGTGAAAGACTGAATTCAACACTGAGTTTTACAAACGTTGAATACATTCACCAAATGTGTTATGCAAGCTGATATTCAATTTCAGCTTCACGTCCAGAGGGTGTGTGTGTGTGTGCGGTTTGGAATAGTTAGAATAAGAAGGATTGGAGTAGACAGAGCTGCAGTCTGGCTCTTAGACAGCAGCCAGCGCAAAATTTAACAGTTGAAATAGCTGAAAACATGGCAAAAGCGTCAAGCAGCCCACCACATCTTGAACTGGATCCCAGTTCACGTAATTGAAATGACAAACTGGTGCCAGAAGCCAAATATGGAACTATTTCTCTTACTATTTCTTTTCTCTTACAGGCCGACATCAAAACTCACAGACAGTGCAGCAGAACTGTCCGGGTCAAATGTGGAAACACATTGATTAGTTTTTCTTGTTTGCCGTGGCATCGTATTCCTATTGAATTACAAGATATGAAACTTAGTATTGATGTCAACGTCACAATTCTGGTAACAGAGGTGTGACAGAGTCAACTTTGCTCAAGTCCCAAGTCAGTCTTAAGTCTTGAAGCACAAGCCTCAAGTCAAGTCTGAAGTCTAAATGTAGAACAGCAAGTCAAGTCAGAACAAATCAAGAGTCCAGTATCAATTTAATATCTTAAAGAAAACTAAATATCTAGGACTTTTCAATGCAATATGGTTTTAATAGGATAAAAACTTGGTAAGAGCATCATGAGTTTGATTTCTATAATCAGTTTCAACTTCAATAAATTCAATCATTCCATACAAATTCAGAAAACAGAATTTAAATTCAGTCGTCTGCTGGAACAAATCTCATCACTTTCAATCTAAGTCATTTACACAAACACAAGATCTCAAGTCAAGACTTTAGGAACCTTTTCAAGTCATCAGAGTACAAGTCAGAGTCAAGTCCCAAGTCACCAAGTCAAGTGTCAAGCATTCTCTTCATGCATCAAGTCTCAAGCAATTAAAACTGGGACTTGAGTCAAACTCATGTGACTCGAGTCTGGTATCATGACAACACTACTTTGGTTGTGAAGTGATGCGATTCCCATGTGTTCACAGTGCAATCTTTAAGCTTCAAGTTGAGGAATTCCATCATTGTCACAACAAACATTTTAGAAACTAAAATGTTTTGCTGTCTAAACGCTTTTGGCGCTCGGCGTTCACGCCAAGCCAAAGCGAACTCTCACAGACTCGACGCAGCGACGAGATCAGGCAGCAAAGCACACAGACCTCATATACAGTCTGTCAGGCTGAAGCAAAAACACACACAGAGAGTTGGCCTGCGCCGCACACTGCAGCACCTACAGGGCGAGCATTCAGCGAGCCAAACAGACCCCATATATGTCGGGCTGGAGGCGAAACGCTTAAAGAGCCGATCTGCACTGCGCACTGCCGAATCTACAGTGAGACTATTCAGCCCCATCCAGACAGCAGAGCAAACACACCTCGCATGAACCAATAAGCTGAGGAGTTAAGATTTGGGCCTTTATCGGCAGACAGAAGGGGCCCGGGCGAGGTTAAATAAAAACAAAACAAACTAAAATATAAATAGCCGAATCTTTTGTCTGAATTCTTGGTTGGCAGCATGATGCAAAACAAACTGTTGGAGATGTTTCTTCCAGAGAGAATAGAGTGGCGACTAATGACAAAGGCCTGCAGCAGAGACCAGCAGAGACCAGCAGAGACCCGGCTCACAGCCGGCCCACTATCCCACCAGTTTGCTTGAGATAGCACGGCAGATAGAGGCTAGATTTACAGTGCGCCACCATGATTCGGTTTCAAAGTTTGTTGGTATTGAGACATTGTGTGTACATGTGTGTGTGTGTGTCTTGTCAGATCCACAGGGCAGATAAAAAAAAACCTCTGTGTAAGATCAAAGGCAGTGTTTCTCAGAGGGAGGGAGATTTTAGCGGCTAAAATTCCTCGTGAATCTCGCAGCCAGAAGAAAATCTCTATATAATCTCACTAGTTTCTCTATGACAGACAAAGACGAGGCTGTACCGGCTATGTTCATAACACATACCTCTAAGTTTACAAGTTTAGTAAGGCCACACGTAGTTTGGCCTTACTGAACATGAGGCAACATGAAGTACAGATACACAGCCTGGATCCATCCTGTCTGCACCATCTCAGTAGTTGTACAGTTATTTTGCAGTTATTTTTGTGAGATGATGGCAAAAGGGAAAGATAATAGTAATAGATTACTCATTGATCTCCTAGTCAGAAAAATAGATTTTTTTTATACACTCTCAGTATTGTAAAATTACACTGAAGTCCAAGTTCTGGTCCTGGATTGTTTTCACATTATGAATTTTGAGCATATTCACGCTTGAAGAGTGTGACTTGCAGATAGAGAAGACTTTTTTATGTTGGTTTTGCTATTGGCATTATCATCTTTTATACTTTTCTATTTTATTGTGTGAAGCACTTTGTAACCTTGTTTTGAAAAGTGCTATATAAATGAAATGAAATGAAATGAATGATGATATTTTCATCTTTCAAAACCTTACTTCCAAACCAAAATCTTAACATTACAAAACATAATCATCCTTCCACAGCTCCAAAACATATCATAAACTGTCGTAAAGCTGTCACATAACTAGCAGTCTTTATATTAAAGGTTCTGTTTTTCCCTCCAATCCATTGTTTTAGTTTTCGGCGGCAGCGCTGCACGGTCTGCATTTGGATGATGGTTTGGGCCTAAAGGTTTAACAGCTGAATTCGTCATATAGATATAGATAGAGTCATGCTCTGTGCTGCATGCTCGCTTAACTACTGCTGCACTTTGGCTCCGTCCACCAAGAGGAATTGTTTGGAAAAATCTAGTTGAGGCTCTTTTCGACCGCTGGAAGCTGAAAAGAAGGATCTGGTAACTACATGGTTGAGAGATGCTACGGTTTTGTGTTACGAGACACTCATTTGGTTCTGCTGTATGATGTTCAGGACAGAGCTGTCTGTGAATAATTAAGGATAGATGCAGGATAAATGCAGCAAGTTTTGATGAGTGACAGTTTCAGTTTCAGTTTATTTGCACAACAGCTATAGGCTTATTCAAAGTCCTCCCCTTAATTTCAATAAGTCATAAAATAAATTCACATAAAACATACATACCAACTTTACTAATTATTAACATCAGTCATCAAAACATGTATACAAAAGAGAAAGACCCAAAAGACAACAGAAAAATAGATTTTAAAATAGAGACAATATACAGTCGCACAATCTGTGATAGATGTAAGATATATATATTTTTTAACTATTAGAGAGGATGATGACTTCAACGTCGTGTTCAATCAATTCTCTGACACTGTAGTGACGACGGTTAACGCCACACATCTGGTCCTCGGAGCAAATTAAAGCAAATGCTGAGAATCAAATACTCTTTTATCTGTTTCAGATTGAAACAATAAACATTTGGAAAGTTGCCCAGCCAACTTTTAACACATGCAGTGCAGTGTTAATGCAATGCGCTGACGTCAGCAGTGCCTGCTTGACTCACTACCAACACACACCCGTCTTCAACAGAATACTGACTTCAGGAGAAAAACTTGATGCAACAGCTTACTGTAGCAGACACACGATGCCATATTTAGCCAACTGTGATCGGTTGCTTCATCAAAGTGCGTTTGATAAAGTTTGAGCTCAGAACACAGAAAAGATTCAGGCCAATTGTAATCAACAAGCAATTAATTCTGAGTCTACCCTAAATTAAGTTAAATTAAGTAACTCATTCTGAGGATTTTTTAAATTTATTTAGAAGAGTCTAGCCTTACTTAATTCAGGCCTTTTCTAATCAGCTGAACTTCCAAAGCCACTCATTCCCCAAAAATGTTTTGTTTTTTTTCTTTTTGGACAAGTGTACTGTTATTAAGTGTTTTCATGCTTCACAAATTAAGGCTTATTTTAATCAACTAACATTTTACAAAACCACTCTTTCCTTACAAGGGCTTTTAGAATAGAATCTCTAATCTGATTAGATAGACAGAACAAACCGCTCCAAAAGCAATTATAAGTTTGTGTTTGTTTCTTTTTAAAGAAAGAGATAGAAATAGAGGAGAGAAATTATGTGATGGCATAGTATGAGTGAAGTCAAATGATGAGTCCGTGCAACTACAATACCTAGACCAGATCCAAAACAAGCACACTGTCACCAAATTAAACGGGATGGTACAGATGCGGCCTACATATGATTTAGCCATATTTCATTTATCATTAAAATACATTTCCCGTATACACACTTAATTCAGATTTCTCAATCTCCCACGAAAACAAAGCAGTGCCACTCATGTCTCCTCCTCGCCTGGGTCCAGACCTTTGAATCCGCCCGCTCCACCGAGTTGACTGCTTCTGGTCTGGCATCGTGACATGAAACAGCGGTTTCTCTCGGTTGAAAAATGATCGGTCCAATGAGCGCCGGGGGGGGACTAACGATTAACCAATCAGGGACTAACGCCATTGTCGAGCTGTTGTCAAGTGTTGTGAAGCTGTGCGGCGGAGCCAAGGAGGAGTAATAACAACAATGGCGACCGCTGTAGACAAGGTAGACGCTGCTATCGAGGCTGTTCTAAATCCATTAAAAGTACCAATTACTTTGAAATCCGAACAGCACTCTGCTTTGAAGGCATTTATTCAAAGGGGAGATGTTTTTTTTCGCATCAGTGTCGACTTAAAATGACGTTAGATTCAGGCGGATACGTTGGTCTCTAGTGATTGGTTAGGGAAAATCGAATCCCCCTCCCCCACGGAAAGCGGTTAGAGTGGAGGCAATGTCAGACTGAAGATGGAAATGGAGTGTAATGAGTTGACAATTCTGTCTGATATCAGTCTCCTCCTGTTGAAATATTACTTTGCCAGCTGCCTGCTGTCTGTTTGATTTGCATGCATGTCCTGGTTGTATCCGCACACAAAGGTTTATTTCCATTTACGTAGTTTGCCTTGCGTAAATTGGAGACACACTGCATTAACACTTTGTTGTTAAATATAACAACAAAGGCTAAATGTCTCTCTGACCACTTGCGGTCTGAGGTTCATTTGCATGCTGGGTTATCAGATCCTACATCTTGGGTGTATTTGCACCTGGATTTTATGTGTTTTTTGCTCTATCCAAATACACTCTGATCACCCTTGAGGCATGTTAATGTCAGGGGGAAGGGAGTCATATAAGTCCCACTTTTTAATAATTAATGTACTGCTGCTGCATCCCCAATAAACAATCTTTCGAAACACTTGCACATGCAGGTTAGCTGGAGGGTGGACAGACTGATAATTCAGCAACTGATAATGAAATAACTGCCAGTTGATGTAATAACGAATCAAAATGTAATACAATGTCCCGCTAAATGAGCCAAAAATGTAATAAAACGCAATATTGTAATAGTTTTTTCCTGATAATGTAATACATTATTATATCAACCAGCAATTATTAAATTATATGGGTTGTAACCTTTCTTTATTATTGCTATATCATGTGTAACTACTGAGATTCTACCTGTGATTTAAGTACAATAATCAAAGAGAATGTAGATACTATAATAAGTAAAGAATGATCAATGTGCTCAAATGGCTGTATCAGAATAGCATTAAGGCTCGGTTCACACTGCAGGCCTTCATGCTCAATTGTGAACTGCTGCTCATATCTGATTTTTTTGGATGACTGTTCATCTCTAGTCTAGGATGTAATCCATATCTGATACCAACATGAACTGACAGCGATGTTGAAAAGACTCACAATAACAAAAGACGTCACATCAGTTTTTGTACCTAGGCAAGGGCGGATATTTCATTTCACTGTTGGGGGGGACAATAAACAGAAAAATTTCTCAAGAGCAATTCCTGAAGGGGACACCAAAGGTGCCGCCAAAAGTACTGTTGTATTAAATGTATATAGAGGTCCATTATGAAACATTTCCATAAGCACTTCATTCCTTTCTTATGAAGATTTTATCAAATTGCCTTTGATATTACTGGGGTCTTTCTACTTGGCGTTTCGGTGCACTGAAAAATGATCGGATGTCTGTTTTTCTTTTCTCTGCCATTTTAACTGACCTGGCTGGCTGACAAATAGACACACACACACACACACACACACACACACACAGCATGCAGGTTATTTACAGTAGTAGGTGAGATGCAACACCCATTAACTGAACTAAAGCTAATATATGCCTAATTAGATTTTGTTTTCCCGAAAAAGCAGATCTCTAATGTTTTGCTGTCAATGTGTAAAAGTCCAGAACGCTATGAAGCCTGCCAGAAACGTACTTATATTTAACATAATGTTTGTTGTAATTATGTCTTTTTTATTAATTAAGTCTTCATTTATTTCCAAAATTATGAACAAAATAACATAGTGGCAGCCATTTTACATGCAGTAAGAAAAAAATAATATACTTAGAACCTAATTACATAGGGTAAGTTAATCTTAAATATTATATTATAGAAATATTACTGTTACCATCTACAAAAGATAAAGTATTTTGGTATGAAATCCCGCATTTTAATTTAACCAACTATCCTGTATCATAAATACATGTCTGGCATTTGTAACAAACCAAACCGCTTGAAAATCGGTCGAAAATTCAGCGAGTTATGAGGATTTTAATTGTGGATAGACCTCCTGCCTTCATACACACACATGCATTAGGAGACGCGGCTGCTCCGTACCAACACGCTGACGCACGAGATTCAACCGCGAGGTAACGGAACAAAATGTAGTCTGATTACAATTGTGAATGTGTTTTATTCTATTGAGTGGTAGAAGTAAAGAAAAATGTCTGACACATCCTTTGTTTTAAGTTAACCTCAGCTACTTACTGGAGGTCTGCCACCACTGACACACTTCCAGAGATCCTCCACACACACTCGTACCGAGGGCTAATGTGTGTGTGTGGGGGTTCGGGGAGGCAGGTAGGCAGTGGACCAAACCACTGTGAGGCGTATGAGAGAGGGACTCAATCTTTCGAAACTTAAAAACGCATTGTTTTGCGTCTATAATTAGCATAAGTGCTTTCAATGCATATTATTATATTATTTAAAATTATATAGTTATGTTTACAATGATATATTGAGGGGGACAACTCTCTGTTAGTCCCAGGAAGGGGGGGTCCGGACCCCCCTGTCCCCCCCGTGATTTCCGCCCCTGTACCTAGGCTTGTTTCCAACACATTGATTAGGTTATGTTCCTTAAAGTTTTGACTGAATTGAGGCGTTTCCCCAAATACCAATCAAGTTGGTTCTTTCTCTTTCTTCCCATTGTTTTTGTCTCGTTGTCCTCCATGCTAACGCTGTCTCAGCCAAGCTGCTGTGGGCACCAAAATGATGACAACTGTCTCAGGTGAATGAAGTAAGATTTACTTATTGTCATGGCAACGCTGACAAATTCCCATTTGAGCTTTCAAATACAAGGCGCATGCCTGGAAATCCGATTTTGTAGCACATATTGGAAGTGAAACAATTAGATTCTATGCAACTTTTTGCTGTTCACACTGACTAGAAAACATCAGATCTGAGTCACATGAGGGAAAAAATTTGACTTTGGAAACTTTCAGCTGCAGTGTGAACGCAGCCTGAGAGACACTACTGATGTACTGTTGGCTGCATTCTCAATCATTTCTCTCTGTCACCTGCCTGCCAAGTCAGATATGATCATCATGCTACGATGCCATCCATTTATCCTCCTTTAAGAGATACAACTTACTGCTAACACTCCATGAAGACAACAAAAACACAACAGAAAAAGAGAGGGAGGGAGAGAGAGAGAGAGAGAGAGAGAGAGAGAGAGAGCAACATAAACTGAGACAGACAGGTAGAGGGAAAGAGGAATGGGGAGAGAAAGAAAAGAGGGAGAGAAAGGTGTGGGCATAAGGGAGTGAGAGAGAAAAAAAAATGAAAGAGGAGAAAAGACAAGAGATGAAAAAAAAAGAGAGAGAGAGAGAGAGAGAGAGAGAGAGAGAGAGAGAGAGAGAGAGAGAGAGAGAGAGAGAGAGAGAGAGAGAGAGACAGAGTAAGAGCAAAAGAAACTGAGACAGACAGGTAGAGGGAAAGAGGAACAGGGCGAGAAAGAAAAGAGGGAAAGAGAAAGAGGTGCGGGCATAAGGGAGTGAGGGAGAAAACAAATGAAAGGGGAGAAAAGAGAAGAGATGAAAAGAGAGTGAGACAGACAGAGAGAGAGAGAGAGAGATAGATAGATGACAGAGAGAGAGAGAAGGAAAAGGTTGGAGCAGGTTCATACTTATCTTTCATAGACATTCCAACATAATTATGTCATCATACAATACTACACCACACACACACACACACACACACAGAAAACACAACCACACATTCTTTAGACACACATAAACGTGCAACACACATGCATGAAAACACAACCACACATTCCTTAGACACACACACACACATACCAAACACACACTTTCGCTGCCTGAGAGACTCTTTACTACATCACAACTGCCTCTCGTATCATTTGAACTGACTCGCCTATCAATTATGTATGACCAGTCCAGTAAAAATAGTTAGCCTGTCCCGACAAAAACACTTTAACACCATGCGGTCCGGACCAGCACACATACAATAAAATTCAAGCTCTCTTTCTATCAAAACACATAGCGTACCACTCTCTCCCTTGGATACATTTTACTACTGAATTTTAGACATTTAGCTGAAGCTCTTATCCAGAGAGACTTACAATGGGTGAGAAGGTGAGCTGTGTCACTATATACTGTCACATTTACCTCAATAACGATAAACGAAACGATAATTTGTTTATTTTTCTCACCCTGGTGCAGAAAATACTACATTCACCATTAGTGTCATGAATATAAAAAGTATGCTTTTATTTTGAAGGTAAACCCACTTTACTTCTGGTCATATTCTGTCCATCTGTAGCTGGCTTGACACAGCTGATTACATGCTGCACTTTTATTTTGAAGGTAAACCCACTTTACTTTCGGTCTTATTTGGCCATCTCTGCCTAGCTTGACACAGCTGATTATACGCTGCACTTTTATTTTGAAGGTAAAAACACTTTACTGCCGGATATATTCTGTCCATCTCTAGCTGGCTTGACACAGCTGATTACACGCTGTGCTTTTATTTTGAAGGTAAACCCACTTTACTTCTGGTCATATTCTGTCCATCTGTAGCTGGCTTGACACAGCTGATTACATGCTGCACTTTTATTTTGAAGGTAAACCCACTTTACTTTCGGTCTTATTTGGCCATCTCTGCCTGGCTTGACACAGCTGATTACACGCTGCACTTTTATTTTGAAGGTAAACCCACTTTACTTTCAGTCATACACTGTCCTTCTTTAGTTGCCTTGACACAGCTGATTCAACACTCGCTCTGCTACTTTGAAGTGCGACTCTCAGTTTAACTGAAGCAACACAAATGAAACCGTTTATGCAAAGTTGGCCAAACTTGGAGACAATTTCTGGTATATCGTGCAGCCCTTCTGCCACCCTATTACACTTTTTAGGTGAAACTCCTATCCAGAGCAACTTAAAGGATAATACCAACATTTTTTAAAGGGGTCAGAAATCCTAAAATGTGTTTTTTTGAGATGTTAACCGATATCTAGGAATTGTTTTATAACATTGTAAATGTTGTTGCATACAGCATGCATTGCAAAATGATTGGGGGAAACACAAACTAGATGTAGACCAAAGTAAATGGCTGTATAACTAAATGACGCCACGTATTGTCCGTTAAAATAAGTATAAGTATAAACTATGAAAGTCAACATTCATGAATCAAGCCTAAAAGTAGCATTACAGTTTGTATCCTTTCCAAATAACATGCCGATGAGAGCCCACAGAAGAACAACAGGTCTGCATATGCAAAACCACCATGTCTCTTGTGCACACAGTGGTGATAAAGGCTTTTAACCAGGCAAATTGACTGTGAACACACTCTAATATACAGCAGCGGCCTAGGGGAGAAGTAGCATAGAGTTATACACACACACACACACACACATACACATTTTCCAGGAAACTGCCCAGTACAACCACAGTCTTGTGCTGTTAGCATGCTTGCCAACCCTCCCCAATTTTCCCGGGAGACTCTTGATTTTCATGGCCGTCTGCCGCCGTTTTTGGCCTCGTTTCTCCTGATTTTCTCCCATATTCTGATCACATTTCAAAATCTGCCCATTTACTGTATTTGGTAAAAACAGTAACACAAAAAAATCTAGGCCCTATTTGATCACTGCTGTTTCTAAACAGTTCAACAAAATCCTTTACACCAAAAATGCGGTCTCCATGGTTACAGTATTAGCACACAAAACAGTACAAAGGTGAAGCGATGGTTCTCACGTCCAACTAATTCACTGAAAATCCTGTCAGGCTGACTAGACTGCTTCTGTTTTGGCTGGGAGTCAATGAGACTGACTCACATTCAGACCAGTATCTTCTTTTCTGCCACAGGCTTAATTTGATTTAGGCAAAAAAAAAAAAAAAGTAGTAGTGTAGTTTAGTGTGTAGTATGGTAATATTGTAATTTTAGGCAGTTGTATGCATGTGCAAGACAAATTTCTTCCATTTACAAGAAATTAAAAGATGATTTCATTCTGTATTTTCATTATTCTATGCATAAAAACTCACCAGAAAGCAGGAGATAAGGTGGCTGAATGTTAACCGCCTCCCACCTGCTTTGGTTTAGACAACCTTCCTATTTCTGGACTCTCAAGGTTGGCAGGTTTGACCAATGAGCAGCTCCAGTAGAGCAGGTGGGGTTCAGTTCAAGTTCAGGGGTATTTTTCAGCAACAGTTGACAGGTGTAAGGCCGCTGTGCCTCGTTTTATTCCTAAATTCAGATCATCGCAGCCAGTCTTTGATTGGAACCTGCAACCTGACAGCCACAAGCTCCTTCCTCTAACATTAGAGACGTGTCTTCCCTTGTTCAGTGGCAGAATTACACTGCAAAAAATGTAGTCATGTGTCAAGTGATTTTAACTTGTTTCCAGACCTATCAAGCTTATTTCATGATATTTTTAGTCAAATTATCTCACTGCACTGGCAGGCAATCTTGCTGGTTTCAATAAATTTCACTTGATTCATGCCAATATGACTTCTTTCAAGAAATCATCATAAAACAATGCAGAAAATCTTGAAACAAGAAACTTTCTCCAAGACAATAAGTAAACGTCCTGAAACAAGTTACATTCTCCTGAAAAAAAGACAAATTTGCTGAAACCAGTAAAATTAGTGAGTGCAGTAAGATTCCCCCCCCCAAAAAAATCATAAAATAAGCTTGATAAGTCAGGATACAAGATAAAATAACTGAACAAGTCTGTCAGTTTCTGCAGTGTATGCACCGTCTGGGGATTAGTCGTGCCACAGCCTGTCTGTCTCGAAGCCTCTCCACTGTCTGTAGAGCACGGCCAAACTTAGGTGGACCATGTCAGTCAGTCATGTTTAATTAATCAGGCCGGACCGGGCCAAAGCTGGCTACAAGCTACGACTTGAAGTTTATTGATTATTCATTCTCCTGTATATTGTGGAAAAGGTTTTTGAAGCATTTTGTTTCAATAATTCACAAACAATTTGGAGAAAAATAATCAAACTACAAAGTGTCTGCTGTTTGTTTCACTGGTCTCTCACTTCAGTACTGGAGCTAAATGTTGACTCTGAGTGCATAAGGCGCACTTTATTTTCAAATCAGAGAGTGTTTTGGCTCGGTGGCTTGTAATGGAGACACAAACCAAACCACAGCATACCACAACTAGCTAGGCTGATCAGAGACAAGGAACAAGAGCTCCATCTCTCCTCCTCCTCCTCCTCCTCCTCCTCCTCCTCCTCTTCTTCTTCATCTCCTCAGAAGTCTAGCTCTCCTGGATCTGAAAATAAATCCCACTGAGAGGACAGAGTGAGTCTGCATTAATGAACCTCTTCAAATAACAAGACGGCATATCAGCGGGGGGACGCTGTGCCCGGCTCAGGCACTGCTTCAGTTTCATGTCAGACATCGGGTTCACAAACAGAACATTGTCAGGATGTCAGTGATGGTAAACATGGACGCCCGCTGCGTGGGAATCAACACCACCCAGCACCCAATGCTGGTAAATCTCTGCTGCAGCTAGTAAATTGATATATTCCACTAGCCCGTTTGGCAAGTAACCAGCCGTGATGTGGAGGTCGCATTCTGTTCCAAAAGTTAGATGGCTGGTGAAATGGTGAAAGTGTAAATAGGTAAGTGAAAATGTCTGCACTGTTTTTGTCAATTCCAAAAATAAAGAAAAAGTCTCAGGTGCGTAAATTCAAAAATTCACAGCAAAGAAGATCAACAAGAATTTGCATACTATAAAAGTAAAAAAAAATTAAAGAAGCCAGCTGATGCAAAAAATGCCAAAGTTTTCTTACATGGTGACAAGGTGAAAAAAAAAAGGTGCAAAAAATAAAAGCGCGGAAACAGAAAACATTTTGGTCAAAGGACCGAAAACTGATGATGGTCTTTGGACTGAAACGTTTCCTGTTTGTGCACTTTTCATTTTTTATGTAAATATATTTTGGCATTTTTTGCATCAGCTAGCCTCTTTTTGGTTTTTTTACTTTTGTAGTGTGCAAATTCTTTTTGATCTTCTAATATGGCGAAAGCAGCCGGTGGGTTGTGTTTAGCAGTCACTGTGGCCAGTAGATAAATAAGTTAGTTTCCTGCCCTGAAGCCTGCAGCGGCCCAGTCTACTGCACATCTGCCTGGGAAGGAAAAGACCGTTTCTAACCTTTATCTAGCCCAGGAAGATCTGCTGAGCTTGCGCGCTCTTCTTCTGTCCTGTTTCACAGCTATTCACTCACTACACGTGTTCAGCTTAACCTGGGAACGGCCAAGTTCAACCACAGCCTTCTACTGGAGCATTTGAGCGGTGCGTGCCTTCACAAAAACAGTTGTTGATATTCAATATATTTGTTGCATTCTGCATTTTGTATCTACATCCTATTCGTCCCGGCTGAAATTACCCATTTTCATCTTTCTTTTCTGTTTTCTTTTTTTAAGATTGCCCATGCATTTACTTTTCAAGATAGATAGATAGAGGTTCCAACATTGAACCTCCGAAACATTGCATATAAAGTTTTAACTGCAAGTCTAAAGCAGTCTTTTCTATGTTGTTTGTATGTTTTTCCTCCTACGGAGCTGCTGTCTACCTGGTGTGCAAAAGTATGGTTTTTTGTTTTTTTTTACTTTTCATTATTTTACCAGCAGGGAATCAAACCAGCATGTCTCCAGTCACAAGCCTGCTTCTCTAACAAGGGATATGATATGATACTTCAACAAAACTGTCTAAGTCCCAGCATTTGAAGAGTTGGGTCAGTTAGCATTAAGATGTATTGGTCATAGATGGTGAACAATATGACTAAACTAGAACATGTCTTTAGTTGAGGATGATTCTTCCCCTCAACAAATATGTGAATTGGCAGAGGGTCCACAACTATAAAATGTGTCCCCAAGTTTCCTGGCCAATATTGAGACTGAACAGCAAAACTTTCCATACTTTTACAGACATTTTGTGCGATTCCCAAACTATGCAAGATCTGGAATTGTTTTAAATTCATTTTCCTTACTTTTCCAGACTTTCCACATAATATACGTATTAACCTTGAAGAGCACTGATTATGACTGTACTGGTTTGAATCTTGCATTTTTCCCAGTGCCTCTCCTGTCATTATTCCTGCTGTCTCCTCTCTTGAAAAGTAATCCAAAACCTGAGGCATTTCATAGTAGTTATGATGAGCCAACATCTGCTAACTCTACAGTGCAATGTGCTTTTTTAATATTTAGATTTGTGGACTGGGGGTTAAGTAAATGGTCAATAATTGAGCTGAACTAAGCTTAAATAAACAAATCCGTGGTGGCTGTTAGTGGGTAAAATAAACTAAACATGACTTTGAACTCATCCTAGTTTAGAAACTGATCCATTAGGTAAGTGCAGTTTGAAACAGTGTAGTTGTAGAAGTGTAAACCCTACAGAAATAGAAAGTTACAATTTCACTATCACTTATGAGACAGTAACTCCATTCACATCAAACGATTTAAACCAACTCTTTTACACAGGGATCTTATAACATGATGGTATTAAGTTCATAAACAAATGTAAGGCAACGGAAAAAATGACGTCCCCCACAAATGATACGGTCCCCATCTGGGCCAATCAGAAACAAATATGTCACCCTGTTTTGACGTGTAACTGTATGTAATGTAGTGGTGAGATGCATCATTTTCCCCAAGTTTAATCAAAATCCCATCAGTGGCGTCTGAGATATCAAGGGGGAGCGATGGACGAACAAATGACCGAATAACGAGTGAATGAATGAACAAACAAACTAATGAGCGAACAAATAAATTGACGAAACGGATCCATTGTCTCGTCTACATCTACCCAATTTGTTTGATTCAAGATCATCGGTGTGCTCATAACAGAACAACATTAACAACAAGGGCCTCAAGCGTAATATAACATGAAAGACACATGATAAAATACATGACAAAAACACATGACCCCCCTCCCATCCCACTTGTGCATACAGCCATGGATGTAAGACTTAAAAACACCCAAAAAAGTAGTCCAAGTAGCAGATCATGTTAGAGGTATAATAAGATATCTGGTACAATGATAAAGTGGGTAAAGTGACGGGTGCAACAGCAGCTAGCCTGGTTTAGGGCTGAACAATTAATCGAAATTTTATCGAAATCGCAATATGGCCTACTGCAATTGTTTCACTTCCAATATGTGCTAGGCGCAATATTTGTTAAAGGCGAAATGTGTGTCAAAATACCATTTTAAATGAAATATTGTCGTGCTGCAGAGATGTCCTGGCCTTCACATCATATTCTACAGACTTTAGAAAACATCTTTGTTTGGTACAGATCCCCGCAAAAATCACACCAAAATCATTTTAATACGTTCCTCAATGAAAATGAGAATAATGATGTAAAAATTATCATTCCCTCAGTCAAAATAATCGCAATTAGATATTTTTTCAAAATCGTTCCGCCCTAGCCTGGTTTCAGACTCCTGAATTGCACTCCACCCACTTTTCAGATTTTGTCGAGAGATTCAGAGTCTGGTGTTTGGAGGAAGTTCAGTTCTGTCTGTTCTTCCCTTCAGGTGAGCGGATCGTCGGTGTAACATCGGACACCCGTGCTGGCCGACTCTTCAGCTATATAAGCTGACTGACTCAGTCTTTCTGTCTCTCTCTCCCTTGGTGTTAGGTTTGGTGTTGCTTTGGGTTTAACTTTGTGTTTCTCTTCTACACCTTACATTACATCTTTCACTCATCCATGCACTTCATACACCACTGATGTTACTGATAGGCATATTTTATGTTGGTATTTTGTTTATTTTGATTAATAAATCTTAAGTTAAACATTTGGTTCCATGTGTGGTCTCCCATTTTTGTCCTTCCCTCGAGCCGGGTTGTGACGCCCTCGTCAACGGCTTGTTCTCGCTCAGGGAAACAATCGAGCCAGTCAGTGCCTTTGAGGGCGGGACTAAAGTTTGAACCATTTGTGCAACAGTTTTTCATTGCCGTTTCAGCAGAATAATATTTGTTGAAATCTCCTCCTTAACCAACATATTGTCTTTGCAAAAACTGTATTTCTGTCAGAAACGACCAACATTCTTAGTGAAGTTAGTACATCCAGCCAGCATCAGTGTGACTGAAAATAATATCAGAGCGTCCTGATATGTCAGTCACTAGTGATTGGTTCAGATACGTCAGTCACTAGTGATCGGTTCTGGGAAAATCAACCCCCCCACACACAGAAAACGGCTAACGAAGAGGAAATCTCAGGCTGAATATTGGAGTGGGAACAAAATGGATATTCAGTCTGAATATTAGGCTAGGAGCGCGTGGGAAAACAAAACTTTTGTTTAATGTCTGATTATCCAAGGACGGTTTGACGAAAAACATGCATGTCTGTCACAACCTTCACTCTCAGCTACACACATTCCACACCAGCGAGGGTTTAACACGCCTCGCTCACATGCACCGCAGTGATAGTTGTTGTGTTCAGGGACGGGAGGGGAGGGGAGGGGGTGTTTCTCATTCACATTGACCGTACAGCTGGTCAGGGATTTTAACTGGGGACCTTGGATTCACAAGGCCCAGAAGTTTCCACTGCTGAACTAAACACTTAGAAGGTGAATATCAGAGGGATGACCAAAGAAAACGCAAGTAAACACAAATGACTGATTGAATCTCAGCCTCATTTAAGACCTGATTCATTCTAGATGATTTGTGTCTCAGTATTTCTGCAGCCAAATAGTTCGAAAATTGCAGTTTGGGTGAGACGAAGGGGAAAGGGGATCATCATACATCACTTTTGCTCTGTTTTCTCTTCTGTAACACACATGTATTAGTTATTTTTGAGTGCTCTGTTGCAGTTATCTCTGTTATTAATTTAACTTGCTCTCTTTATTGCTGTCACTGTCTGATTTAAAGGAAAACTCCACCCTCAAACACTTTAACACTCTTAAAACAACAGCCATTGGAGACGTTTCATGTCTCTCTTCACTATCAACTATCTAATAAAGGCAAACCCAACATATAATCTTAGAATTAAAAACATCAGCGGTAAACGTCAGCTTTTGGTGTCAGTCCCTCAGAATCAAAGGGCGAGGGCTTCTTTCTAGAGCCGCCATTTTGCACCAAGAGACGTTCAACAATCATACAGGGAGAAATCCATCGTAGAAGAGGAGAGAGACCAATTTCTCCACCCACAGGAGCAGGAGAGAGACCAGAATGCAATGCAGCCACAAGACAGGTTTTGAGTAGAGAGTGCGACTCACTCCGCTATCGCTATAGTTCTTTCCACCGAAACATGAAACCCCACAGCTGAAAGCAACAAGTTCACCCATGTTTCTAACCTGACGCGCCAGATGGTTTGTTACACAGAACCATCTGGGAAGTCGTCCTTGGAAACTGTTTGGAAAAGGGCAGGCACTTTCAAAAAATACTTGGCAGGTGATTGGATGAACCATCTGTCTATCACCGTCTATCACGGGCTAACTTCAACCAATCAGATCAACGAACCATATGACGTAGTAGGACAGCGCCGAAGAGGAAAGACAACAACAAACTATGTAGTTAGCATGTCGGTAGACGATTCTTGCCTTCAGTGCCGTTCTTCGCTCTTCTTTCAATGAAGAAATACTCTCCAGTTCAGAAATAACTGATGTTATAGCAGCATCTACACTAGCCTCTATAGGAGCCGCCATTGTTGTGAACGAACAGTCGCCACGCCCATAGCTGCCCTCACAGGACGCTGACTTGTCCGAACCACTGTGGTTCGGCCACAAACGTGTAACTTGAAACCTGGCAAGATGGATTCTCGCGTGATCGTGATCTCGCAAATCCAGCTGCCTCGCAAGGTAACCATGTTTCTGGGGGTTGTCAAAAGGCATTCTGGGAAATGTAGGAAATCACTGACTGAAGTGGAAGTAGAAGAGGCAGGTTGAGGGAAAGTGGGTTCAACAAAAAAGTTAATTACTTCATCACAAAATAACTCCTGTAATGCACTGAACATCACAGATTGATGAGATGTAACAGTGTAAGAGGATCTGAGGGTCAATTTGTCCTTTTAAGTGTGATGTTACACCTTTGTGTGAAGTGCACTTTAAATCATTTGACCAATTACTGGGTAAATCTGAGTGGAAAATTCTGTTCGACCTCGTCACCTTCTCCCTAGTTAAGTTTAAACAAATCCACAACCGAGTGCAGTTTTCGATAAGCGTGAGCGTGGCTCGCTCAAAGTCTGAGCAGCAGCAGAGAAAGAGGAGAAATACCCCACTCTGGGCCCCTGGATGTTAGTTTAATATCAGGGGCTCGCTCTCCTTTTCTCTCTCTGCCTGTCACACACACACACACGCGCGCACGCACGTACACACACACACCAAGAAAGTATGGCCTCAGACCTGGCAAGCAGCGTTCGACTTCTTGGAGCAGCTCTCTCTCTCTAATTTAAAGTTGATTGCTGTGGGCCCTCTCTGTATGACTGGTGAAATATGAGCGTGGAGAAGAGAGTATGGAGGCTTGGCCTGAGTTTGGCTGTGTGTGTGTGTGTGCGTGTGCGTGCATGCGTGTGTATGTGTGCACAAATATATCGTATCGTTGCTGGCCTGAGTTTGTGCCAGTGCATGTATGTGTGCCAGTGTGTGTCTATGTGAAGGTGTATGCATGCTTGTGTGTGTGTGTGTGTGTGTGTGTGTGTGTGGTTCTTGGCCAGAGTGGTGCAGAGATTGGAGTGCCAGTGAGAACCAACTGCAGGGAATCAGGCAGAGAAAAAGGCAAATAACAGGCACTAAAGGCAGACTAAATAACAGCAGCTTGCTCAAACCAGTGGACTCAAACTAGAAAGAGGTGGACTGAGGTGAGTTTAACTGAAATGAACTAAAATAAAAGAAGAAACTGAACTGGACTGAGTTTGACTAAACAGCGCTGAACTTAACTGATCCAAAAACTATCAATCTAGAACTGATACTGATTTTTAAAGTACTGAAACCGGTGTCAGTATTGACAAACTGCCAGCGATACTGAGCATAAAACGTGACTCAGCTGTACTGAACAGACCAACTCTACATTAATTTTTAATTATTTAGCTGACAATCAAGGGCAAATTGCGATGAATTCAACAGTGGAATGAGCTTAAATTCCTAGTTAGTTCCCAAATTCTTTCCTTTATTCACCAACATTAAAAGCAACTGATAGTCAAGAGTGTGAAGGTCAGAGCCAAAACATCCTGGCAGCAGACGCTCCTGTTTCAAGAACTACATACAGAAAAAATAAAACAGATTTTTCCCCCTTTAATCTTAATTATTTTCTACATAATTGACTGCAGTTGCATTCCTGGCATTGCTCCTCGCTCTGCGATCCTTTCCAGGCTTCTCTCTCTCTCTCTCTCTCTCTCTATCTCTCTCTCTCTCTCACACACAAAGGGTTATCCTAGAATTTGAGCACCTTGGCTTTGGCCTTCATACTTAGAAGCGTAATATTAAAGCTGCACTAGTCCACATTTTTATGTAAAACTACACTTGTCTTATCAGCCTGAATCACAAAGTGTGGCTACAACAGAGAAGAGCGTCCCGTCTCCACTAATTGAAACCCTGTTGATTCGCCTCATTTACCCAAATTAAATCCTGCTGTCAGGTTTGGTCTCTCCTCCTCCCATATGTGGGAGGAGAAGAATGAAAAAGAGATGAATCCAAACTTGAGAGTGAAATCCAAACTGTCTCCTAAACAGCAGTGAGCAGCGCTCCGTCCAGAGAAAGCTGGACTCACCAACGTTAGATCTTCTCCTCTCTCGTTTCTTTGGTTTCTTTGGTATAAAGCATCACAGACCGGCGTCAATTCACATTGGTGAATATGAGCTGCTGTGTGACGTTTACTGACCTCACTGTGCAGGATTTCTGAGTATTGAAGTTCAATGTGCAAAGCTACCTATAGTGCCACTTTAAGCAAGTTCAGTTGTATTCAAATATCCCTCCTAAACAAGTTACTATTGAACTTCTTTGTAGCCAATAACAACAGAGGAAGGGGATTTTTCGGGGGGCGGGGTTGAGTGAAATGGAATGTTATCTCCCTTTTTTAGCATGAACTTTGACCTACATTTCCCTTTTACTGTAGGGAAAATTACAAAAAAATTATAAGTTTTGCTAATTTTGAGCAAGTTGGCCTCCCTGCCTCTCCTCCTCTCCTCTTACCTCCTCCCTCCTTTTTACCTCCTAGCTCCTCTCTCCTACTCCTGAGACGCCCCCAGGCCTCGTTCTTCTGCTTGGTCTGTTTGCATTCCTGTTAAGCTCTATTTAAAGTCTCGATCACTCAACTGGCTAGAGGAATGCACATCTGTAGTGTGACCCTCTCCCTCTCTCTGTCTGTCTGTCTGTCCGTCTCTCTGTCAGTATTGCTGTCTGTCTATCTGTCTCTCTTTTCCTCGTTATCTCTCTCTGCCTCTCCTCCATTTGTGTGTATTTGTTTCTAGCTGCGATATCGGTGCATTAACCTTTCCTGTTGCTATAATTGGAACTATAATTGTGCATATAAAAAAAAAAAAAAAAAAATGCAGAGAGGGGACTAATGTTGTTTATCGCATCAACAAGTCGTTTGGATGACTCATGGTTTAAATGCTTTATTTACTGATAAATTCAAGTGTGTGTGTGTGTGTGTTTGTGAGAGAAGAAGCAGCAGCATATCTCTATAAAACAATCATACCTGTGATGTTTTGCACTCCCTTTCTTCCTACCCCTATAAACACACACACACACACACAGAGAGAAAGAGTGCAACATATACACAAACGCACAGATCACAAACCACACCAGTCACCAACCTGTGGGCTACACATACAATAAACTAATACTAATTGAAGTAATATTTTTCAATAATGTCTAACTAATTCTAACAAATGTTTCACCTCACAAACAAAAAAAATACAGCCACATTTCATGAGGAATATATAAAACTAGTCTCCTGTTGATTCTCTCTGCTTGTGTTCTACTATTTTCTACTACTTTCATCTGGGGCTAATTTCAGTCTGATCCTCAAAACAGAGTTGCACCAACATGTTTTGCCAACAGTAGGCTACAGAAAGCAGCTGATCTTCAGCTTAATCTTGCAATTATAAAGCAAATAATTATAATGCAAAATGGGATACTATCATTTTATAATATATTATTGCATGCATAATTATAAGGCGTGTAATTATAAGGCGCGTTATAACAAGCCGGTTATAGTGGGATCTTCTTGAAGCCAGACAAGCGTGATACATTCCCATACTGAACAACACTGGAGTAAATTTCCTCCCCGTCCCGTTCCGTTCCGTCCCGTCCCGTCCCGTCCTGTCCCGTGTAGTGGAGCGGATAAACTTTTTTTTTTTTTTCTTTCACGGGGCTGATCACACAGCTTCCTTCCTGACCGCAACCGCCCCCATGTTCCCCTGTTTGAACAGCTTTAAAATCACCAAACTTACCTTGGAAATCTCCCCGAGTCAAACTGGCATTTTCATGTTGTCGCCTTCCATGATCGGGACTTTGTCGAGCTGTTCTTCGGCTCCCCGGAGAGACTGGTGTTAGACTAGCGGGGCAGGAAAGCAGCAAAGTCGGCGGAGGAGGACGAGGAGGAGAGGAGGGAGGCCAGACCGGACGGCGCGCCCCCTCATTGGACGAGCCTGCTGTCAGTCAATTAGCAGAGTGGGCGGGGCTTTACTGTAAAGGGATTATGGAGGCTGAGCCATCACCACTGATCCCAGGTCTGAATTATTAGGAATGTGGCATGGGAAAGAAAGATAAGTCGTCGGCAGCAGGTTTACCATGTTTTTTTATTGTTATTTTGCTCTCAAATGGGAGTTGTAAAGTTTTAGCTTTGTTTCAGTTAGTTTTCAGATGGAGTTTACAAGCTTTAGTTTAGTCTCTATTTTCAGAGATGTTTTGTTTTTGTTTTTTATTTTATTTTGTTTCAGTTTAAAGGTGCAATGAAGTAAGATTTTTAGTCTAGTCTTGTTTATTTATATAGCCCTTTATCACAAGCAAGTGGCAAGGGCTTTACATAGCATCATGTACATGTCATATACCATACATCATACATATACATATACATGTTACATATATATACACATCATATACATCCTTCATATACATAATTTACTACATCATATACATGCTATACTACATCATATACTATGTCATACTACCTCATAAAAGTTTTACTGGCCCTTAGCACAAAATTATCATAATATATCTGCAGGGGGTCAATTGGTTTATTGATAAATGTCAGTGATTCAACTACTTGACGAGTTTTCTCGCTGGCAAAACTCACTTTTAGGCCTGTACTCTGTTTCTCTGTATGTGTCCAGTGTTAAAAATAAAATAAAAATAAAAAAGAAGTACAAGCACAGAGTTTCATATTATGTATTGTATTGTAATGTTAGTAAATGTGAATGATACTCATTTCTACATAATTCCCTCCTGTCCCCCACTCTTAATTTGGCTTTAACCAAAAGAAAGCATAAAATATTTTCATTTTAATTCTATTCGTTTTGGAGGTAGAAATTATAGTTTTTGTTTAGTTTCAACATTTCCATGCATTCCAGTTTTTATTTTATTTCAGTTGAGTATTTTTTTTTCTCATGCTTAATTTTAGTAGAGCTTTATTTTTTAAGAAATATAATCATCTCTGGGGTTGCAGCCAAGTTTTGGACTCAGATTGTAAATAATGAATCATAGCACAGTTTGGGTTTAGCTGTACCTGTTGATTTTTAGGTTGTAGAGAGAAGAATGGAGAGAGGAAGAATCAGCTAAAAAGTAGGTGTCATGAAATGTCATATCAATTATACTTTTAATAGATCCTCTTCAAGCTACAGTATAGGCTATTGCCACGTCTATATCATATCGGATTTACTGTAAATATGAGCTGCCACCTGGGGAAATAAAGGTCACGTCAGCCTCCTAATGATAACTACAAGTAAAACAGTAGTGGGAATTTTTGTGTGTCAACACAGGTGACAAACATTGCAGCTCATCCACTAATATTGGTTTTTCAGAGGAAAATATCAGTTGTCTTAAAATACCTTATGATAATAACAATAGAGTTTACGATCGCCATCTTGGATGTGACGGGTCCGAGTTAAACACACGGACGCTTCCAAGCTGCAGTGATGAGATGTCATCCTGTCCTTCTGCTTCTAACGGTATCATGTGAACACAGCATATGTCTCCATGGTTTTGGTTTTATTGCTGCTTTAAAACAACCGTACTACAACAGCTGTTGAGCAAACCGCCTTATTAACGTATCTTAAAACATTACAGTAATTAGCCCACTATTTCGGCAGGGTGTCCTAGTGTAGTGAGTCATCCTTCAACCAGAGGAGCCTGGTGTTGATCCTCAGTGCCACTATAGCTGCTGAAGTGTCCTTGAGAACGATGCTTAAAGGAATATACCAAGTTTTTGGGAGTTTGTCCAGCTGGTCAACTAGTTAGTTTGCCCCATGACCAAACTGTCCACAATGTTCCGTGCAAATCCATTGATAACTTTTTGAGAAATCCTGCTAACAGACAAACAAACAAACAGACTGGGGTGAAAACATAACCCCCGCCCAACTCCGTCACCTGACCATCACTCATGCAGTGCAACAAAATCAAGCGCACCCTTTAGCCAAGCTCTGCTCAGGTGCACTAATTACCTGCATCACACTTCAGTTTTTACTTTTAAGTTTCTTTGTTTAATCAATTTATTATATCAGTATTCTTGATTTGTTATCTTTGCATGCTTATTGAATTCGATTTTATTATGATTAGATTATTTGACCACACTTCAAATATGTCAATGTGCCCCATTTGTGAAGTGTTTGATTTATTGATTGATTTATATTTAGTGGACTATTTAAGCTATGATGCACGCTACTTAAGTGATGTATTTGAGTTACAGTTAGCAGTGTTTGAGTTTCACTTTATTTACTTTAGTGCAGATTACAACCACTCATGCACTGGACATGCCGTTCTTTCTCATTCTGTGCCCATACTGATGAACAGTCTGAGTCAAATCCGGTGCTTGAGCAGGTTCCTGTCCCACAGGGATAAAATGAAGTGGCAAAATCCTGCCAGTGGGGCTACATAATTTCACTTCTGCATTGCAATTCAACTTGTTTCAATAATTGTCTTGGATCAAGTAGAGGTCTTTGTGCTGTTTCAATATATTGCAACTTGAATTGCAACTTACTGTAAGACAAGTGAAAGTGGAGGGGTAACGAGTGAAATTTACGGAAGAGGATTAGGGCCACAATTTTTTTGAGTTCTGAGTTATTGTCAGAATTCTGACTTTAAACTCAGAATTCTGAGATTAATCTCAGAACTCAAACAAATGTTTCACATGTGGCCCTAATCTTCTTCCGTTTCACCATACTGGAAGATTTTTTTTAATATTTGTTTTAAGTAACATAACAGTTAAAGACTTATACAAGATACAAGATACAAGATTAAATTACTTGTAGTTTGAGAAAAGGATAGCTTCACCACCACGGATCAACCATTTTGGTGTGGTCTTTGCAATAAATTGTTGGGCTGTTATCAGCTCAAAGTTTGGGGAACTTTCCTTTTCTGCAGATATGAACAAAGCCATAGCACAAGCCCAGAATGTCTGTTTTACTGTAAATACTGGCTCTCATTGAACTCGCTACTCTAATGTTCAAAAATGAAACTTGCTTAAGCAAACATAAAAGCCGTTTCACACCAAGTGGAAATTTATAAAAGATGATTTCGTGGGTTATAATGTACGGAGCCCGAGAGTGGCCATTTGGAGAGAAAAAAAAGTTATATAGAGTCCACGATTTACTGTAACGTGCGCACGTTTTAGTTAATTCGCGCTCACGAGATACACTTCGTTCCCTCGATTTCGTTAAACTGTGTATTTTAGGAAAAAATGCAACTTAAAAGGTACCTTTTAGGTATTGCAGATAGGCCTAGTAAGGATTTGGTATATTAATATCCATTGTCTGT
Organism: Centroberyx gerrardi; assembly: GCF_048128805.1. Classification (NCBI taxonomy): domain Eukaryota; kingdom Metazoa; phylum Chordata; class Actinopteri; order Beryciformes; family Berycidae; genus Centroberyx; species Centroberyx gerrardi. The sequence goes on along the minus strand of NC_135998.1, from coordinate 5,830,568 downwards.
TTACACTGAATAGGCATATCCCCCAAATATTGCAACATAGTTAGCCACTTAACCTTCAGGCCATGTAAACACAATCAGGCGGCTGCAACACACCCAGGACAGCGCCACATTTAAACATACCGTATTTCCTCTAATATTGGCCCGGGCCTTTATTTACCACAACTGCAGAGGGTACCAGGCCTTTATTGGAAGCAGGCTTATATTAGAGACAGGCCTTTATTTCTAATTCCCTCTGTTTGATAAGTATATTTGCTCATATTTTAGTACGAAGCCTCCTTGTTTTCTGATCTGCTTCTGTTGGGGTACGTTAGGTAGCCGTTTTTTTGTTACTGCAACGCATTACGATAATTACGGTAATCGACGACGGCATGCGCCAGAGACTTCTGCCGGCCGAGCCATCTTGTGGCACTTGTACATTACTACAAACTACAGTTACAAACAGGCACCAGGAGTTTACCGGTATCCACCGTTGTTTGCATGTAAGCTGAAGCTAACTGAAGCTAACTGAACCTGGGCGCCGATGTGTTCCCGGTGATCCGGCCGAGATTTCGGCGGGGGTCCGGGGCTTGGATCAGGAGGATCAATGCGGGTCGTGGGCGCGGTGGAGAGGACAGCGGCGGAGAGAGGAGACGGACACGGTCCAGCCATATACTAGGTTTTGACCTAGTCTTGTTTCCTTTGTTTTTTCCCCCGGCCTGTATTTGAGGCCGGCCTTTATTTGTTCGTGTCGATGACAGCCCCGGCCATTATCGGAGACCCGGCTTTTAATTGACTTCAGGCCACTATTAGAGGAAATATGGTAATCACCAAGTTGTGCACTGACTCTTTATAAGCTTGTGAAGAGCGCATGTATTATATATCGAGAGCACGATATCACTATTTCGAGGGCACATTTTGGCAATTCGTGCGCACGTAAAGAGGAAATCGAGGGAACGAATTGTATCTCGTGCGCACGAATAAACCAAAACGAGGGCTCATTTTAACCAGATCGAGGGAACGAATTGTATCTCGTGCGCACGAAAAAATAAAACGAGAGCTTACAGTAACGCACGTTACAGTAAATCGTGGCCACGACATAAATAATTTTTCTCCCAATGGCCACTCCCGGGCTCCGTAATAATGGAAGCTTGCACATCAGGGTGGAACTTTAGTGCAGCAAGAAAAAAATCCGGAACCACTTTGTCATCTGCGGAATTCCGTCTGCGAAACTACACGCTTGGCCAATGAAATCGTTTGCTTTATATGATGTCACATTTTCAAACATTGTCCCGATTCCCGGGCTGAGACAAGACACAATCTGATAAAATGAGCGAAAGTCTAATCATTCTGGTGTCCCAGCACCTTATTTTATTTGATAAAAAGAGGGATGACTACCTCAACACAGAGGAAGCTAGCTAGCCAGGATAGCAAAAGCAAGCTGGTCAAAAATGTAAAAACAAAATGTAGATGTCCTGCTGTAATGATTCATTTACTATTATTATTATTGCTATTGTTATTAGTGGCATAGGCGCCAGCTCTGTGGGTGCCGAGGAGCTTGACCACCCCAAATATCCTCCCCGCCTCCAATATATATATCGTAGCCTATATATACGTATGTTTAGCCAAAACAAAAAGACATTGGCTTTGTTTACATGCACGCCCATAATACGATTATAATGCGATTAAGACCATAAATAAACACCTCTGATTATGTTAATGCCATTATGCTCATATCGCAGTAAATATGTGGTGTACTCCGATCGTAATCACATAAATAAACATGTTTTAGAACATGTGTAGTCACATTTGTTGAAATGTGACCAAGTTGCGCATGTGTCCAGCTCACCATTATATGGAGGTAAAGGGGAATTGTACTGGCTAGATTATGCAGTTATTCTTACCAATATCTGCCATCCACAACTGCTTGTAGGATATATTTCAGTTGATGAAATCCCAATATCCATCCGAAGGCAGAAGGACAGTTATGTGCTTTCCATCTGCAGCCTCTTTTGAGGGATATAGGTGCGCATTTTCAAAGCGCTGCACAATTACGCACAATGTGGGTACCTTGATTAAATCTGGTACACAAGCCTCTGTGCTTTTGTGCACACCGAACTGATTGGCTATAACGCACAGCTTCCAAGTTTCTACAGTGCAAAACATCAGGAATACAGGAGACGGACGGTGACATCCTGCAGACGAGTTGGGTTCCCAATAGTGGAGCCTGAAGCATGCCTTTTTGTAATTGCAATAGAGATAGGCATATGGCTGCGATGAGCAACATGATGTGGTCGAGCAGAATCATGATTTGAATTGTTTTGGTTAAATTTTAAAGTGGCGGGACAGGACACAAAAATATATGTATGTATTCAATTTCCACAATTCTGTCTGGATAATCGAAATAAATACAGGAAAACGGGATTGTTGTTGAGTAAACCTGATATCTGGGATGAGATTGGTTGTGTTACTAACAGCACCCACAATCATTTCATTAAGTTGGCGCCTATTATTAGCGGCAGTATTACTAAGATAAGTTGTAGAGTGGCCCCAAATTATTTTATTGATGGAGATTCTGTGAAAGATATCCTGAATGTTTCTTTCAGCTTCAATATGTAAATTAGGCTATCCTTTCTTGGTACTCACACACTGTCTTTTTTCTCGCTAGCTGCTTTGGTCAAGAAATTATGGAGGAACCTTCGTGACACATACATGAAGAGAAGGAGAGAGGAGAGGGGAACCAAAAGTGGCCAGGCTAGCAAGTCTAAGAAGAAGTGGAAGTTTAGTTTAGTTTAGTTTTATTTTTGCACAATTTAAAAAATACACAAATGACAAAGATAACAAATAATATACAGTGCAGGGAGAGGCAGAAAACCCAATGGGCTTATTTGAAGCCTCCACCTAAAATTTCACAATGTTATAGAGAACACAAAAATAACATACAGAAAATAATATGACTACATAAAAGTGATGGCAAACTAATAATAACAAAATATATATGAGCAACAACAATATCAGAATAAAAGCAAAAAATGTGAGTGTGTGATATGTATGAGTGAGCGTGTGTGTGTGTGTGTATGTGTGTGTGTGTGTGTGTGTGCATGCATGCGTGTGTGAGTGCGTGCATATGTTTGTGAGGGGGATATTGGTTTATACACCTGTATTGACTCCTGAGCAATAGTAATGATACATGTCACTGAGTGAAACAAATAAAACATGGATACATGGACAACAATACATGGGGAAAAGTTCTTTGATGCAGTGTCCTTCCTTGAGCCAACATTGCACAGCAGGAGGTAAAGTGATGATTACAGGGCACAAACATTACAGAGTACTGGTTATTTGTAAGGATAAATGTTCAGATCAATGTGACATGGGGTTTTACTGGCTTGGAAAGTTGGTGCTATCTTGTGAGACAGGCCTGTGATTGGCATTGGGATTGGCATTTCTATTACAGCAGTGCTGATGAGGTAGCCTACAGTGAGAGAGAGAGTAGATTAGACTGATGTAACTGTGGCATAATGATGTTAAACAATTTTACCATAGTGATTTAAAGCTACACTATGACTTTTTTTTTTTTTTTACTTTAAAGTAACCTAGAATTATAGAAGTCTATAAAATGACTGCATGCTGTGACTTGAAGTTGCATTTTACAACAGTGTATCCAGTAATATTGACTGTGAGGGCAAGGGCGGATATTTCATTTCACTGTTGGGGGGGACAATAAACAGAAAAATTTCTCAAGAGCAATTCCTGAAGGGGACACCAAAGGTGCCGCCAAAAGTACTGTTGTATTAAATGTATATAGAGGTCCATTATGAAACATTTCCATAAGCACTTCATTCCTTTCTTATGAAGATTTTATCAAATTGCCATTGATATTACTGGGGTCTTTCTACTTGGCGTTTCGGTGCACTGAAAAATGATCGGATGTCTGTTTTTCTTTTCTCTGCCATTTTAACTGACCTGGCTGGCTGACAAATAGACACACACACACACACACACACACACACACACACACACAGCATGCAGTTTATTTACAGTAGTAGGTGAGATGCAACACCCATTAACTGAACTAAAGCTAATATATGCCTAATTAGATTTTGTTTTCCCGAAAAAGCAGATCTCTAATGTTTTGCTGTCAATGTGTAAAAGTCCAGAACGCTATGAAGCCTGCCAGAAACGTACTTATATTTAACATAATGTTTGTTGTAATTATGTCTTTTTTATTAATTAAGTCTTCATTTATTTCCAAAATTATGAACAAAATAACATAGTGGCAGCCATTTTACATGCAGTAAGAAAAAAATAATATACTTAGAACCTAATTACATAGGGTAAGTTAATCTTAAATATTATATTATAGAAATATTACTGTTACCATCTACAAAAGATAAAGTATTTTGGTATGAAATCCCGCATTTTAATTTAACCAACTATCCTGTATCATAAATACATGTCTGGCATTTGTAACAAACCAAACCGCTTGAAAATCGGTCGAAAATTCAGCGAGTTATGAGGATTTTAATTGTGGATAGACCTCCTGCCTTCATACACACACATGCATTAGGAGACGCGGCTGCTCCGTACCAACACGCTGACGCACGAGATTCAACCGCGAGGTAACGGAACAAAATGTAGTCTGATTACAATTGTGAATGTGTTTTATTCTATTGAGTGGTAGAAGTAAAGAAAAATGTCTGACACATCCTTTGTTTTAAGTTAACCTCAGCTACTTACTGGAGGTCTGCCACCACTGACACACTTCCAGAGATCCTCCACACACACTCGTACCGAGGGCTAATGTGTGTGTGTGGGGGTTCGGGGAGGCAGGTAGGCAGTGGACCAAACCACTGTGAGGCGTATGAGAGAGGGACTCAATCTTTCGAAACTTAAAAACGCATTGTTTTGCGTCTATAATTAGCATAAGTGCTTTCAATGCATATTATTATATTATTTAAAATTATATAGTTATGTTTACAATGATATATTGAGGGGGACAACTCTCTGTTAGTCCCAGGAAGGGGGGGTCCGGACCCCCCTGTCCCCCCCGTGATTTCCACCCCTGTGTGAGGGAGAGGCAGATGAAGAGCAAGGAGAGACAGTTGAGGACAGTGAGGATGAGGGGCAATCAGCAGAAGTCAGCACTCAGCCAGGAGACGGGGCCAAGATAGGTGAAACTGCAAAGAAGAGGGCAAGGCGCAGCCAGGGAGGTTTCCTGGAGAAATACCTGGAGAGGAAAGAGGCTAGGGAGCAGGCCAGGCAGAGGGAGCTTCAGGGCGACGAGGATGGGGTGCAGCACTTCCTTCGTGGTTTGACACCCCAGATGAAAAGGCTTGCACCAGAGAAGCAGTCCTGGGTCAGGCTCAAAATAACAGAACTTCTGCATGTGGCAGAATTTGGTGCAGCATACCAGCAGCAGGGAAATTACTTTGACCAAGCATTTGGTCAACTTGGTCAATCCACCAGCTTTTCATCTATCTAGTGTTTGCACAGTTTTACTAAATGTATTTGTTATTATTATTAACTTAACTTATTAACTTCCAATATGTTATTGTTAACTTATTTGTTGTATTTTTATTATTTATTGTATTATTGTTATTAAACGATTTCGTATGGATTCCTTGTATGCGTTTCATTTAGTATTTAAGGTGTATTAAGATTAGCTGACTATAACCCAAGTAATTTCCTATTCAGTATCTGTAGTGGGCACATGGGAATCATTTATGGAAGTTTTACTTGTAGGGATATTGATTTGTGTGGGAGAGTGACATATGGATGGATCTGGTTTGGATTTTTAACCCTTTCCCTAGCTGAAACATGAAAATCTACTCCATTGTCCCATTTTATAAACTCAAACCTACTAAAGGCTATGAGGAAATGTATCTATAGCTTCTATAGCTATATGCTTGCTCAACATGACAATATGCTTTGAAAATGTTAGGTTTTGCAACAACAGTAGTTTATTGTTCAAGATTACAATCTGAAAACTGCTCATCCATAGTAAATAATGAATATGTATGTAAACACATGGAATAAACAAACAAATAAATGATTGGTTGATAAACAGGTAGACAACATGAATCAATAAACACACAGTGTGTCAGTTACATATCACAATATCAGTTAGTGCTCCTCTAACTGAAGACACTGCGACGGACATGAGAGTATTGCCAGGGGATGCTGCCAGCAGGCGAGGCAAAAGACTGGCGGAGGGTATCCCGGACACGTATGGCCTCAAGTGAACCGCGGTTTCCCTGCAGAGACCTGAGGTTACGCAGGATGGGCTTGGGGTCATTATCACCATCATCATCATCGCCTGTGACATCCCCTTCATCCTGGTGGCCTCCATCACTTGGACGCAGGTAATTGCATAACACTGATCCATTGTGCTGGGCTTGAGCTGCATCCTCCGCTGGTAGACCCTCCAACGCTGGCTCAGGATGCCAAAAGCATTCTCAGATATGCGGTGCGCTCGAGATAGACAGTAATTGAAGATCCGCTTATCCTCGGGGAGGTGTTTGCCCGCATATGGCTTCATGATGTAGGTCTTCAGGGGGAAGGCATCGACTGCCACAATGGCAAAAGGGAGGTCTCCGAGCTCTGGTGCAGACTCAAGTGGAGCAGGGGGTGGCACATTCAGGGCACCTGCTTCAAGAGCCCTACCGAGAGCAGATTTGGCAAAAATGCCACCGTCGCTGTTGCTGCCGTAGACCCCAATATCCACGGCCAGGAATCTGTAGTCAGCATCCACGAGGGCAAGGAGTACAATCGAGAATGTCCCCTTGTAATTCCTGTAGGTGGAGCCTGAATGACAACATGTTTGCCATCCAGTGCTCCCAGAGAATTGGGGAAGTTCCATCTTTCTCTGAATCGCTGCGCCGTGTTTCTCCAGGTCTCCTCCGTGGGCACTGGCATGTATTGGCCCTTGAGCTGCTCCCAGATCAGTCAACAGGTTTCTTTAACTATTCCAGCCACCGTGGAAACCCCGAGCCGAAAGCTTGAAGCAATCGTTACAAAAGAGTCCCCGGTGCTGAGGAACCTGCAGAATAAACAAATTAAATAATTAAGTTACACAGACTATCTTTTTTCCATTATTTCATACATGCATTTATGCAGTCTGTTCAGAGGATTTTGAGAGGAATGATATGTGCGTAATTAGGTCACAAGGAGTCAAATTACCCTATTATTTTTCTTCATTAATAACCTTTAATTACAGTAATTAGCCTAGTAAAGTAAGTACATCACACAACTACTTAAATTTAAACACCTTTTGTAAATACTGAGCTTGGTGAAACTGGTTTTAGGTTCTATTCACATTTACTGTTAATGGAATGACTTACAAAAATCTGAAATATTAAACTCATGAAACTGTCCCTTGCAGTTTGAGGGCTTTTAATTTGTAATGCAAATATTGCAATTATTGGCTATCGGACATTGTTTGGACAAAATAGGCTACACTTGGACTGCTTGTTAAGTTCCTGTATTTTAGAAATATTAGGGGGGAAAAAAAGGCCACCACGGCACTTTACTTTTTGGTAGTAGGCTAATTTAGAGTAGGATGGTCTCCAGGACCCGGTAGCCTACAGGAATCTGGAGTGGAAGAGGTTTCAAAGTGGGTTTTCTTTGTTAAGAGAAGAGATGAACATAATACAAAATTAGGCCTACTTCACTCACATTGTTTAACCAAACTGACTGAACGTGTTGAGTAAATTGAATTTCTGTCTGATCATTGTAGTGTAACTGGGTGGAGGTTTTCTCATAATTGCAGGTACAATATACAGACGAAAAGGCATCAGTAATAATCTTTAATATTTATAAAAACAAAAAACATCTCTATCGATAACGAAGACCAGGAATTGGCATATAAAAAATGTATTTGTATGCTGGCGGCTGCGGTCACAGAAATATATGTAAGCTACTCGTTTTATTTAACTCAATTCATATAGGCCTATATTTATTATTTTTATTTATTTTCTGAACTCAGCCACACAATCTCTTTCTTCAATCTTCACACAAATATTGCAGTTGTTTCCTGTCAGACATTGTTGTGCAAATGGACTACTTGGACAGCTTAACTCTATTCATATACATATGTATGTTTTTGTTTTTTTCTGAACTCCACGCAATTTCTCTAAGTTGTTCGCCGCTTTCATCCCGGCGCAGCTGAGCGGCTGTAGGCTTGGCGGCGTGTTTATGCTTCAAGGCTGGTTAGACAACATTTTCTAGATATGGAAACATTTAGGCCCATACCAAAGTTAGTTTCGTTCCTTATCAGTCACCAGCGTTACCGGTTGGCTCATCATTAGGCACTACCAGCTATACCAGTTTGGCAGCCCAGCCTCAAGGTTACTCCAAAACAAAAGCTAAAGGCAGAATAGCCTAATCAATAAAAGGGAGGCATTTAAAAGCTGCATGTTTTGAATAAGCAATTGCTGGAGTTTTACCAGTTTAAATCTGATCAAGTCTTTGCTTTCAAGTCTCGAGTCAAGCCAAGTCTTGGTTGGAGTCTCACAGCAGAGGAGTCCAAGTCGAGTCGCAAGTCCTGATTTTCGTGACTCAAGTCCAAGTCTCAAGTCTGGTATATCCTTTTGTATAGTTCTCAAGGGACTATTTGGCTATATGCTAAGCCACTGATTAATAGATTATATCTTCGCTTTATGCACTTTCTAACAAACTAGTCATCATGTGTCCATATAGCCTGTGACCACACCGTCGTGCGCCTTTACGCACAGGTGAGGCACGCGCTCTGATCCACTTTGGCTAGGCAGGCTATATGGATGCTATATCCGCAGATGAAAGTATCTCCTGCCAAATTGAGAGTATGGTAGTGCTTCACAGACAGCATATGTAAGTGACTTACCTCAAACATACCACAAGCCGTTGCTCAGGATCGATTGGCTCACGATAGTTGGTTCGTGTCCTCCTGAGGTGAGGACCCAGTATCTCCAGAAGGGCTTCAAACTGTGCTACCGACATCCTGAAATATTGCCTGAAGCGTGGATGATACAGGCGCAGCTCTTGGATGAGCCTATGGAACTCTCCTGGTTCCGCCCGCCTTTCCAAAATAGGATGGACCCAAAACGTTCTCCTCTTTTTCTTGTTTAAAAAAAAAAATGAAAATAACATCGTTGTTGCTGCTACTTTCTAGGTCCATTTTCTGTCAGATAATAAACCGCAACTTTTTTTTTTCGTTTGGTGCGAAATTGGAACACAAGAATTGGAAAATGGAAACAACCACCATAACAAAATGTTAACTTATTTCTTCACAAAACATTTAGTTATGTAATTAATGTCATCTGAAAAAAAACCAAAAAAAAACACAGATTATTATTTTAGGAAAGTTACAGTTAATTAAATAATGTATTGTATTTCTGACTTTGAACATCATCTTACCTTAGGAAGAGCAGTATTTAGGGTCGTCGACAGAGCACATGAGGAAATCTGTGTCTGCTGCATCTGTGTCTGTCTTCAAAATGACTGACAGAGTGCCCCTACCCCCCCGATAGTGTATGATACTTTAAATTAGGACCCATGGCAAACATGAACTCAATAAATAGTTCCATCTATTAAAACTGTCACGCATGTGGAGAAACTCGGGGCTGGACCCAAATGCAGACCGGCACACAGAGAACTGGGGTTACGTAAAAGGTTTTAATGGGAAACTGAGGCAAAGTACAAAATAAAGCAGGGAATCCAAAAAGGCAAGAACTCAAAGAGGCCGACAGGCAAAAGGCAAAAACTAAACAAACAAGGAGTCCAAGGCTGGCAGGTAGTTAAGAAAAGACTTACTAAACGAACACAGGGAGCCAGGGCAGGTAACCAGGCAAGGAACACAACACGTAACAGAATGACGAACTGACAACACACACTGAAAAACACAGCCTATATATACAGAGAGGGACTAATGACACACGAGGAACAGCTGGCAGGAGGGGAGAGAGTCCGGGAGCCAATAGGCTGGAAACAGGCAGGAGAAGAGGGAACAAGGTAACTTGGCTAACGAGGCAGGGCAGGTGTGGAGGGAAGGAGCACAGAAGGGAGGAAAGTCCGAGGGCATCTGGTGGACAGGTGGAGAATGGCAGGACTGGGGAGTGAAAGGAAGTGATGGACCTGACAACAGGAGCAGACAGGGGCAGACAAAGACAGGACACAAGGGCTAGGGCTGAGATTGTGACAGATCGTGACAAAAACTGCATAGGCGGAATTGGGTGCTTTTGACTGGGGTCCCCCAGGACCCCAATACATTGGTATTTTTAAAAAGCACTAATTAAAACAGAAACAGAAAACAATGATATGAAGTCATTAGGAACAAATTGATTGACAAAGTCATGAAAAATTGGAATGATAGAATAAAGCACCTGTGAGATATGTACTTCAAGTACTTCAAGTACTTCAAAACACTTTCTCTTTCCTACTGTTCCTATTTCTTGTTTCTCTTTTCTAAGCACTTCTCTCTTGCGCAACTGTTTTAGGCTCACAGGAATATTGTCACTGTGTTGAGGCATTGACCCTTTCTCTTGTTATTATTATTATTTATATATTATTATTTGTTGCCTGCAATGTTGGTGCACTTTGGCTTATTCCACTGTAGCTTATACATTTTCATTCATTCATTCATTTTAGCTTATTCATTACAAGACACTCTTGATAAGATGATCAGCTAAATACCTAAAATGTTATTTGTAAAATGTAAAATACTTAAGTAGGAGAAAAAATTAGGACCTTTTAAGAATACTCACAATCTATTTTGAGTTCAAAAATCGGATCAAGTACAATAACTGGAGTCACTTTACACCTCTGAATGGATGCAGCTGTAAGGTACAAAAACAGCCTGGGTTATATTGTTTTTTGGCAACCCTAACCATAAAAACCTGTTGCAACAAACCGGTAGCACAGGCCATGTGCTACTTTTTAGGCTATTCATCTGTTGAACCGACTTTGACCTTTGACCCAGACCTCCGTCAAAACAAAAAAAGGGGGATTTGGCCATTTCAGCCAATCATACTCCTCTCAAAGTTTTATGACTAACTGATGGACTGGTGAACAATTTGAATGCGAGCAGTGGCAGTTGGTGTCCAGTTCGCTCATCAGAGGGGGCGGGATATGGCAAAGGCAAGCGCCACAATAACTCTAATCAAAAAGGGGATTTCCCATTAGAACAAATCCAGCCAGCCTTTCACTGACTCTGACTTGTCGGCTGCAGTTTGATGCAGCAGCAGGAGGGCAGTGAACTCCGGGGCGACAAAAGAGAAAGAGGCAGCCAGAGTTATATCTGTCTTCCTGCACGTCGGCTTATCTAGCTGCATCCAGCCACTTTCCTATTATTCTGTCAAACTTCAACTTTAATTTCAACACTCTACAAACCAGTAATCCCTGAAAATAACCTTACATGTACATTAATTCACCCCTTAATTCATGCAATATCCCCTTAAAATGAATCAAGGGAGTTATTAATGGAGGAGACCCCACTAAAACCTAATTTAATGAACAATTAAGGGAGACAGTAACTTTCCATTAATAACTCATTAATAACCCTGTAAACCATGCAGATAAGGCATAAAAAATCCCTTAATTACTACTGTCTCCACAAATCAACCCATTAATAAATCCTTTAAAAACCCATGATACTAACCTTACTTTTTGTAAAGCTATGTTATTTTTAATGGATAATGAATGTTTATCTAATGGAGAAATTAAGGACATTTCAGGGATAAAATTACTCAACACAATGACACTGGACTAAATGATGAGTTTTAGCTTGAAATGTTTTCTCCGAACAAGTTTATGGAAACAAGAACTGCATGCATTACAAACCAAACCCCTTCATTTTATCCCTGAAATGTCCTTAATTTCTCAATTACATAAACATTATCTGTTAAATATAACATAGCTTTAAAAAAAAAAAAGTAAGGGTTAGTATCATGGGTTTTTATTAGTTGATTAGTAAGTAAGGGATTTTTATGACTTATCTGCATGGTTTACAGAGTTATTAATGAGTTAATTAATGGAAAGTTTCATTATATTAGAAAGTAAGCCGTCAAAAATGAAGGGGGTGTTTAAAGGGGTTTCAGTGGGGTCTCCTCCATTAATAACTCCCTTAACTAATTTTAAGGAGATTTTACATGAATTAAGGGGTGAATTAATGTAAGGTTATTTTAAGGGATAATTGGGTCGTAGTGTATGGTAGAGCATGAACTATAACCTCAGTAAGAATTGTTAAGTTGTGTGCCATTTCACCTGTCGTTGTTGTATTGTTAGTCATTGACATGTTAGAAAAGATGATGTTTATGGAACTTGTTGAATGAATTACCATGTGACCCTGTAAGCCAATCACCTGCCAACACCTGTATACAAACGGGATGACCTCTATTTTCTTCCATGCTCTGTTGAAACATTAGCATGTTTGTTGACATGGCCAAAATAAATTGGTTAAATTGAGATTACTCAACTTTGTTCTGAAGATCTGTGTGTGCTACCTGTTTACCTTTGGGCAGAGGTGGGGACTCGAGTCACATGACTTGGACTCAGGTCAGACTCGAGTTACATATCTAATTGCTTGAGACTTGACTTGATGCATGAAGAGAAGACTTGAGACTTGACTTGGGTTCTGGTGACTTGGGACTTGACTCTGACTGTGATGACTTGAAAAGTTTCTAAAGATGAGATTTGTTCCAGCAGACGACTGAATTTAAATTCTGTTTTCTGAATTTGTATGGAATGATTGAATTTATTGAAGTTGAAACTGATTATAGAAATGATGCTCTTACCAAGTTTTTATCCTATTAAAACCATATTGCATTGAAAAGTCCTAGATATTTAGTTTTCTTTAAGATATTAAATTGATACTGGACTCTTGATTTGTTCTGACTTGACTTGCTGTTCTACATTTAGACTTCAGACTTGACTTGAGGCTTGTTCCTCAAGACTTGAGACTGACTTGGGACTCGAGCAAAGTTGATTTGCTCACACCTCTGCCTTTGGGTATTTGATGTTGGAACTATATCACTTTGGTTTAACAACACAAACAAATAGTAGGTAGGTGCATCCTTTCATCGATCCAGTTATTCTGTGCAACTATTTTCCTTCCTGCCTCCATCTGTCAGTCTTGTTGTCTGATTGCCTGTCCGTCTACTTAGCTTCTTTTTTCCTGTTTCTGTCTGTCTTTTAGTCTTCCCCTCTATCTCACTGTCTATCTATTTGCCAATATAACCGTCTGTTGTCTGTTCCCGCCTGTCTAACCCTTGTCCCATTGGTCTTTATCTATCCTTCCTCTGTCAGAGCTGTAGGTCTTTTCTGCATTGCATTTAGCTGTGACTTTTTCTGGAAGACACTGACTATGTTTACATGGACAGCAATAATCTGATATGAACCCGATTAAGACAATAGTCTGAATAAGAAATTGCCATGTAAACTGCATTTTCTAATTCCCTGAACCCGAATAAGGCCATAGTTGAAGTAAGCAGAATCGCATTGAGACATGTGGAGTATTCTGATTTTAGTCTCCTAAACATCTTACAACTTTACCTTACCTATTTATCTTACCAACTATGACTCTCTATCAGAGGATTCAGACACAAGCGGCGATCCAACTGCTTGATGACGCTCGCTCTGCCTTCCAGCGAACTTGTTACCAGAGGAAAAAGAGACTGACAGCAGAAAGAAGAAGTCCCAACATTTTTGTGGTGAGGCTGAAACTGTCAGCATGCTCGGGATTTTGAGGGAAATTGATATCATGAAGTTTTCAATAAAGTCTCCTTTGTCCTGTTAATCGGACTTTGCTCCGCAGCCTGTGAATATGATCTTCCATGCGTGCATGATTTGGTTGACCGTGTAGGTTCAGCTAAATTTGTCACAAAGTTAGATCTCCTTAAAGGATATTGGCAAGTCTCACTTACACCCCGCGCGTCCGAAATCAGTGCTTTTGTCACCCCTGATCATTTCTTACAATATACAGTAATGCCGTTCGGTTTGAGAAATGCACCAGCCACCTTTCAGCGGCTGATGAACATGGTGCTAAGTGGTGTTGGCAACTGTGAGGTTTATTTGGATGATATAGTGGCCTATACATCCACTTGGTCTGAACATATGGAAACCCTCATGTGGAAACCCTCAAAAGTTTGGTAAGGCTGTTGTTACGTATTTGGGTAAGCAGGTGGGACAGGGTTGCGTGAGCCCAGTCTCTGCCAAGGTGCAAGCAGTCTTAGACTACCCAGCTCCCCAAACACGCCGCGAACTCCATCGTTTTTTGGGGATGGCTGGGTATTACCGTGCGTTCTGCAAAAACTTTGCTGAGGTTACAGCTCCATTGACGAGCTTGTCAAGTCCCAACCAACCATTTAAGTGGTCAGAGGAATGTCAGTTTGCTTTTGACGCTGCCAAAGCTCTCCTCTGCAGTGCCCCTGTGCTCGCAGCTCCAAATTTCACCCGCGCCTTTGAGCTGGAAGTTGATGCCAGCGCTCGTGGAGCGGGGGCAGTGCTTCTGCAAGAGGATGACCGTGGCATTGACCATCCGGTCGGATATTTCTCCAAAAAGCTTAAAAAACACCAATTGCACAATAGCACTATTGAAAAGGAGGCCTTACCCTTTCTATTGGCTTTACAATACTTTGCTGTGTATCTTAGCTCTAGTTCCGTGCCGACTGTCATTTTCTCTGACCACAACCCACTTGTGTTTTTGAATCGGATGCAGAACAGCAACCAGCGACTGATGCGCTGGTCCCTATTAGTGCAGGACTGTAATATTGAAATTCGTTACAAGAAAGGTTTGGAGAATGTTATGGCTGACGCGCTATCTAGATGTAATGGTTAGGTCTTTTTAAATCAAACATTTTCTTAAGGGGGAAAATGTTTGATTTTTTTTTTTGGGGGGGGGGGGGGGGGGGGGTGTTATGACTCTGGTCATTTGTGGTGTTTGTGTGGGTTAACAGCTCTCTTCTCTCCTCCTCAATGTGTGCATTCCAGTGTGTGCATTCAGAGTGTGTGTGTGATGAGATTCAGGTGTTGGTGTTCTCCTGGATTGGCTTAGGGGATGGGATTGCTGCTGGCTGGTTGGCTAATGCGGATGATTTAAACCAGTTGATGCCAACCTTCCCCCCCCCCCTTGCTCGCTCCCATTTCCAACAATGGAGGCCGCCCTGCTGAACCTTTGAGCTGTGTGTTTCTGTAGCTATTGTGAGCAGGCCTAACTTAGTGGGTTCAGATATAGAAATCTCTGGTAAGATGTGTTTAGATAGTTTTAAACCTGTAGATCTGTATTTACTATGCACTGTGAATATTCTGCGCTAAAGTAGCAGTTAGTAGGAGTGAGAAGCCCTTTCTTTTTGTAAATCATTTTTCTCCTGTTTTTGGTTAGGACTTAGGTTAAAGCCTTGTCTTTTGTTTAAACTTTATTTCTTTTGTTAGGGAAGTTTAGGGTTTGGAATTAGAATTATTTTGTTTGTTATTTTGGGCATTGCTCAGCTCTGAAGCCTTAAAAATAAAAACTGCTACATTGTGAACTTTGGTTGTGGTGCGGCTGACCATTCTGGGGGGGGGTTGGCTGTGAACGTGTTGTGTCCTGGTTTCCCTTAGACCAGGGGCGTAACAATATGAATGGAATAGTTCTAAAAGCAACACATGGAAACAGCTTAATCGGAATATTGTCTTCATAAATATTGGCTAGAATAAGGCCAGTAGTCGGATTATTGCTGTCCATGTAAACGTAGTCGGTGTAACAAGATGTAAATAGTAACAATATTGACATCTACTAATACTACTACTAAAAATAATAATAATAAAATAATACTAAAGCATGTTTATAATAGCAATGTACAAATTAGTTTGTAATTTGTTATAATGTACATTTATAATAATATACATTTATATGTATATATGTCGATATGGTTTAATAGGTCTGAAGTCAGTCTAAAATTAAGTCTAAAATGACTAAGTTAGGGTTTGGCTCCTGCTTATATTTTATATTTTTAAACATTTAGCTCACACTCTTACACGCAGTGACTTACAGTGAGTGAACAGGTGGGTTCATCTGGCTGTTGACTGACACAGCGGCTGCTGTGGAGATTAAACCTGTGACTGTTCTGTTACAGGAAGGTTTCTCTGCTCTAATGAAGGGCACCGTCATCACAGAATGAGCATCAATATGATGAAAAGGACTTGCTTTTGAAGCTTTTGGGGTTGATTTTTTGGAAAGTCCATTGGCCCGTTAGACCAGATTTGAGAGCAAGACGTTAAGTAAGCTCTATAGTGAAGCAAATGACAAGATGTTTGTCGGGATCCATCGGGTAAATCTCTAAAATGTCTGGAGTTATGCTTGAAATTCAATGTAGTTTTTGCTAATTTTAAAATTTTGTCCTCATGTTTTTCTCCTGCTCTCCCTTTCCTGTCATTTCTCTTGTATATAGTTGACATCTTTTGCTCACTGTGCATATTTTTATGGTACTTCTGCTTTTCTGTTCAACCAAAAAATGATTAACAACACAAGTTAAAGTGCATTCTGAGCCCTGGCAACCACCTGTTGCAGTGTAAAATATAGTGTTGCTTCCCTCTGCTGGGCGTTCTGACTCATTACACACTGGCAGTAAACAAGGTGGCAAAGCAAAAAAAATGGTTTGCAACATACAGTAGAAGAAAAACATCAAGAGTGAGTCGCCCTTTTACATAAACAGGTTAGTGGCCTCAAATATTTTCAGGGAGAAGGCTCACTTTGATGGGACAAAAAATTGGACATAAATCTTGTGTTTTAAATAGAAATGTATAACTTTACGGTAATATGTGTGGAGTAAGTAGGACTATATGTATGTGTCTGTGTGTGTGTATAAATAGTAGGGCTTTAAGTTTAGATAGTAGTTCTCTGTTTTTGTTTTTCTTCTTATTGATTAATTTGTAGGATTGTATGAGCAGGAGTTATAAATGAAACAAATGTTGGAGGGCGCCCACAAAGAATAAAACTGTGGAGATACTGTATATGAACTAAATGTGCACTGGGGCAATTTATGTGTGATCCCAAGGCATTTTCGTGGTTTTTCATATTTCATGTTAATTTATTTTCTAAAAACTTTTATTTTAATTATTTAACAAAGTTTCAAACCACTCTAAAGCATGAGTGTATCTTGTGACACAAGCTGAGAATAGCAACAGATCCCATCTGACTCCATAAGTAAAGTAGAAAACTCTCATGTCTCTGCCCAGAATGCTACATTAGACTCTCCAAGGTTTGTCAGTTGATTTCCCCTCAGGTATCATGAAGTTCCTGCCCATAATGTGTCACCAGAAATTTGTAGCCTAAATTTACTAATTTAGAAATTGCTGATAACAAAATTTTACTAATGTGACACATTGTTAAAAAATAGGTCACCACACTTGCACAGACACATACAACTAAGAATTTTCCTTTTCTTTTTTTCTTTTTTTTTTAAATTAATTTTAGATATGGCTTCCAAATAAACTTTTATTTGCTTGGATTGTTTTCAACATCAAAATGATGAAAAATAGACGATCAAACAAAGTATGGACTCACTGAAGTGTCATACTTTGTCATACCCACCTTACATCCATAGATCTTCTTCAATTAATGTCTGACTCCCAGCACTGGTAAATTCTCAAAGATTTTTGTTGGGGGGGAAATATTATTTCTACTTGAACACACTTGGATGGGACCAAAAAGTCTGAGTGGTGTGAATGACACACTAAAAGGTCCTCTGGTTTTATAAATCCACTTCTACCTGCTGGTCCCTTATGCGGGCCAAGCTTTGTTCAAACCCAGAGAATTTTATTTTAAATTCTAGTCTAGATGCCAAGGTTTCCAAAGATACCAAATGTGTCAGGCTGAGTTACAGGGAAATGTGTATAAAATGATGCACAAGACACCTAGATTTTTTCCATTTGATGTAATGGCGCAGCCATAAAAACATGGCGTCTTGGGTTTGAATATTTCACTCCGTATAAGCAACTAGAGCTTCAATGAAGCGTTGGAACGAGCAGATACAGAACATGCATGTGACATTATGATACTCAGGGTGCAAGGGATTAAAGACAGCCTCCTCCCTGGCAGGGAGGGTAAATTCATCAAAGCCTCGGCTGCATTCGGATCCACATCACCATGTTGTCTTCCCAGTGAGCCCTCTAGTGACAAAATGTCAGACGTACAACAAGTAAACTCTTCTGGTTCTCAGCAAAGGAAGGAAAGGCGAGGGATCAACACCAGTCACAACTGAACAGCCCTCATCTAAAGTTTCACATACTTTGTCCATTCAACACTGAATGCTTAAACAGTGTCGTCACTGAAGACATGAAAGAGTAAAATTGTTTGTGTTCTTTTTTTATTCAGATTGTGTTTATCTATTAATGTATGACCTAGTTGAGGATCAGACCACATTTTAGGAGTAATGAATGCAGGAATCCAGGTAAGGAAATAGGAAAAAGGAAATCAGCTGTTTGTTTCACTCTTTCACTGCAGCTTTATTAGATTAGATTAGATTAGATTTAGATTTAGATTTATTTCGAACATGTTAAAAAGACAAAAAAATAATAAATATATATATTTATATATATTTATATATATATATATATATATATATATATAAATATACATACGTAAGAAAACAAAACAAGAATAACCAATAAAATTAACAGTAAACGTGTACAACAAATTCTCACTAAACAACATAAATAAATAAATATTACATGTCCGAAATGGAGTAGGAAGAAGTAAAATACTTATTTGGTCCTACCCCTTTGCTAAGCTTAATCAATGAACTTACTGTTTATAGTCCAACTATCCACCCCAGTGTCCATCATACACAACTTAAATAATTACTTCTATGTTCATCGTCTTTATACATAATCAACTTGTAGGCGCCCATCCGGCATGTCCCAACACTCACAGCGAGAAAACAAAAAAAGAAAAAAACCCCAAAACAAAACAAAAAACAAAACAAAAACAATAACAACATCATCATCAGCGAGCGTCACATTCTTGAGACAAACAAGGGCCGTTCCTCATCCCTGTACCTCGCGAAAATCATTTTTTTGTACATCTTCTTAAACTGTTTGATATTCTTACTCTGCTTGAGTTCTACATCAAGACCATTCCACAAAGTCACCCCACAAATTGTAATACACATACTCTTAAGATTGGTACGAACACAACGTTTTTTCAGATTCAGTTTTCCTCTTAAGTTATACCCCCCCTCTCTGTCTAAGAACATTTTTTGTATGTTGCCAGGAAGTAAATTATTTCTTGCTTCTTTGTACATTATTTGTGCAGTCTTAAATTCCACCAGATCCATGAATTTCACAGCATGTGTCTTTAAAAACAGCATGTTAGTGTGTTCACGATATCCTACATTGTTTACTATCCTTATGGCTCTTTTTTGTAGTATACATAATGAGTGTAAGGTGCTTTTGTAGGTGTTACCCCACACCTCCACACAGTAATTCAGATACGGTAATACAAGTGAACAATATAGAGTGTGCAATGCTTTATGATCCAAAATATGCCTTGTTTTTCCCAGAACTGCAACACTCCTTGCCAACTTTGCTCGCACATATTTTATATGAGGTTTCCAGCAGATTTTGTGGTCTAATATCACACCCAGAAATGTATTTTCATATACTCTTTCTATATTAACATTATCTATCAGCACTTGTACGTGTGTGTTTATTTTACGATTTCCAAATAGCATAAGTTTGGTTTTGTTCAAATTTAATGATAACTTGTTTATGTCAAACCACCGTTTTAATTTACTCATTTCTGCCGTAACCACCTCCAAAAGCTGCTGCAAATTCTCCCCAGAACAAAAAATATTGGTATCGTCCGCAAATAAAACACATTTCAGTATCTTTGATACCCTGCATATGTCATTTATGTACAAAATAAACAATTTCGGGCCTAATACTGACCCCTGTGGGACTCCACAAGTAATATCCATACATGTTGATTTGTAGTCATCTATCTGTACAAATTGTTGCCTATTTCCTATATAGCTTTTCAACCAATTCAGCACAACCCCTCTGATACCATACCTTTCCTTTTTTTTTTTTTTTTTTTTTTTTTTTTTTTCTAGTGTAACTTTTTTTTTTTTTTTTTTTAATTGTTGAAATAGCATTACAAACAAAAAGAGTGATATAGAAGATAAACAAGACAGACATAATGGACAGACATACAGACAATAACATCAAGCAGTTATGATGTATGTGATGATATGATAAGAGTCCGGGGGCGGAGAGAAAGAAAAAGAAGTAATGTTGAAGTTATAGTGAAAATAAATATATGATGTAACAGCAATATCATTATAATAACAATAATAAAATAATATGATAATAATATAATATTACTATCACTATCATCATTATATACAATACAATATAATATAATATAATATAATATAATAATGACCATTAATAATTAACATTACATTTATATGGCAATGAGGAGAGAGGCCAGACCGGGGCACCGGAGAGGCGAGCGAGAGGCCCCCCACCCGGCCCTCCAGCAACACAACCGGAAGCCCCGGCGGGAGACAGGCGGCGCGGGTCAGGGAGGGACCCAAACCCCCTCCCTCTTTTTTTTTTTTTTTTTTTTTTCTTCCTTTTTTTCTTTCCTTTTACCCTCTTTCTTCCTTTTTGTTAGTTTAGTTTAAGTTTTTAGTTTTGGGGAGATCTTGCTTTGAGCCACGCCCAGGCCCAGAGGAGGGCGCTGGCCCGTTGCAGGTTTTGTGCCTTGTCCTGCCTTGGACCACTCCCAGACCGTTTGGGAGGGAGTCTGTCCGCTGAGGAGTGACATTCTTTGTTTTCTTTGATTGTTTATTTGTTTTTTTTTTTTTTTTTTTTTTTTTGTTTTGTTTCTTTTTTCCTTAAGAGGGAGGGAGGTAGGCCCCGCCAGCCCCGCCCCACATCAGCCCCCACCGGAGCCCCCGCCGCGCCGCCAGAGGGCCAGGCGGGGAGCCGCCGCCCGCCCCCCCCCCAGCCAACCCAGCCAGGCCCCACACCCCATCGCAATTGTTTGACAGTAATAATGTCATTATCACAATTACAGCAACTGAAGAGAAAAAATAAATAAATAAATAAATAAATAATTCAAAATAGATAAATAATAATAATAATAATAATAATAATAATAATAATAATAATAATATCAATTCTATAAATTAATAAGTAGTATGTAAGTGTAAAAGAGGAGAGAAAAAAAAAAAAAAAAAAAAAAAAAAAAAGGAAGAGCAACAACACTATTTTAATGTAAAGAATGAATAATAAAACAAAGCAATAGAAAAACAAAAGATAAGTGTGTGTGTGTGTAGGTGGGTGTGTGTGAAAATGCAATGTTTGATTGTGGGTGACAGATGTCTCATGAAGATAATAACCTTAGTAAAATTTAAAAAAGCGAAAAAATAAATAAATAAATAAATAAATAACAATAATAATAATAATATTAATAATATATATACATATACATACATACGCACACACATACATATATATATATATATGCATATATACACATATACATACATATACACAATAATAACGATAATGATAATAATAATAATAACAGCAATAATAGTAATAATAATACTAACAATGATAACAATAATAGTAACAACAATAATTATAATAGTAATAACATCACTGGCAGCATCGAAAAGAAAATAATCAAGGGAGAAAAAGAAAAAAATAAAATAAATAAATAAATAAATAAATAAAATAAAAAAAAGGGGCAAAAAATAAATAAATAAATATATAAAATCAAGTAAAATTAAAAAAAAAACAAAAAAAAACAAAAAAAAAACAAAAACAAAGAACTTGATGACTATGATAGTAGTAATGACAACAATAATAACAACAACATTATTAATACTAACCATAATAACAATATATTTGATTAGAAATGAAAAGAATATATAAATATATATAAGTACATATAAGTATTATAATTAAGTAGTAAGTACACATAAAATGAATAATGATGGTATGCAGGAGGGAGGGATAGATTAGAGGGAGCTAGTGGGGGAGGGGGGGTGTATGTTTGTTGGGTGTATGTGTGTGATACCTGTAAGTGTGCAAATGTATGTCAGATTAGGGAGAAAAAAAAGAAAAGAAAAAATTATAGGAATCATAGCATTGTGGATTGGAGATCAGGCAGTAGCGGAGGTTAATTTATTGATGACTGTGGACCAGGTGTTATTGAAATCAGCTGTTTTATGGTTGAGGGAGGCAGACATTTTTTCCAGGGATATATGGTCTATTAGAAGATTCTTCCACTGTGAGATGTTTAGGTTATTTTTTGATTTCCAGTTTAAAAAGATAGACTTCTTGGCGATAGTTAGGGCTGTGAGGAGAACACTAGAAGCAGTGCTGCATAATTGTAAAGCTGATAGGTCGCCTAAGATGCAGACCTCCGGGGATAAAGGGATGTGGCAGTCCAGTACGTGAGATAATTGATCTGTAACTTGGAGCCAAAAGTGCCTGATTGGTGAGCAATGCCAGGTGGCATGCAAGTAAGTGTCAGCTGTGTTTTGTGAACAGTGTGTGCATCTGTCTGATTCATTAAATCCCATTTTGTGTAATTTCTCACCAGTGTAGTGTATTCTATGAATAACCATATACTGTATGAGTTGTAAGTTTGTGTTATTGCTCTTGTTGAAGTTATTTTTGCAGATTTGGGTCCAGAAGTCGGCATTGGTACTAATGGAGAGGTCTTGTTCCCACTTGGAGACTGGGAGAGATATTGAGGTGTCTGAGCTGCTGAGAAATATGTAAATTCTTGATAGGATTTTCTTTGGGCCTGAGAGATTTAATATTTTCTCTATTGGAGTTGGATGAATTAGACTGCTGAGAGTTCTATTGAGTTTTGATAGGATGGTTGATTTTAATTGCAGGTACTCCAGAAACTGTGAATTCCCAATGCCGAACTTCTGGATTAGATGTTGAAAATTAACGAAGGTACTATCTTGAATGACATGGTGTAGATGTGTAATTCCTTTATCCTTCCAGGCAGTGAAATTTAATGTTTTTTTATTGATAGAGAAGTCTGGGTTGTTCCAGATTGGTGTGCGGAGGGATGGTACAACTGTGGAGTTGGTGATTTGAAGTGCTTTCCACCAAGCTGACAGAGTTGAAGCTATGGTTATGTTTTGAAAACAGTAATGTTGCTTGATGGTTTGGCTGATAAATGGGAGGTCTGATAAATGTATGCCGTTGCATAATGCCTGTTCAGTTTCTAACCAGAAAGAATCAAGTTTGGGGGGGTTGAGCCATTTTATAAGATATTTAAGATGATTGGCCAGGTGATATAATTCAAAGTTTTGGGCTTCTAATCCCCCCTGGGATTTTGGTTTTTGTAAAGTTGAGAGTTTTATCCGTGGAGTTTTGTTTTTCCAGTAAAATTTTGAGATAGTCGAGTTGAGGGATTTAAACCAGGAAGTGTTGGGGAAAACGGGAATCATTGAAAATAGATAGTTGATTTTTGGTAGGATTGACATTTTAATTGTGGCTATTCTTCCAGAAAGGGAAATAGGTAGGTTGGTCCAGCGATTTAAGTCATCTTGTATTGATTTGAGTAGTGGTGTGAAATTTAAGTTGAACAACTCTGACAGCTTGGTAGATATATTGATGCCTAAATATTTAATATTGCCTGTGGGGAGGTGATAAGGTGATGCCAGGGCTGCCACATCCCTCTCATCCATACCGAGTGGTAAGATGGTGGATTTTGACCAATTCACTGAGTAGCTGGAGAGTTCTGAGAAAGATTTTATAACCATAAAGGATTCTTGCAGGGATGAGTGAGGGTCCTGAAGGAGTAATAACACATCATCTGCGTAAAGAATAATTTTGTGCTCTGTAGTGGATGTCTGAATACCTTTGATGTTACCATTTTGCCGTATTGCAGCTGCTAGAGGTTCAATGAATATAGCAAAGAGGGATGGAGAGAGAGGACATCCTTGCCTGGTCCCGTTGTGTAGAGTGAAATTTTGTGAAATCAACCCGTTGGTAGTGACTGTGGCCGTTGGTGATGTGTATAGTGCCCTTATCCAATTAATAAATGATTCTCCGAACCCGAATTTTTGTAAGGTTGCAAATAAGAATTTCCAATTAACTTTGTCAAATGCCTTTTCTGCATCAAGTGATAAAATCAAGGTGTTAGATTTTTGGTGATTTGAAAGCTGCATTAAGTTGAATAGTTTGCGAGTGTTGATAGATGACTGTCTTCCTTTAATAAAACCTGTCTGATCGGGATGTATGAGAAATGAGATGACTCCTTCAATTCTGGATGCTAAGGTCTTACTTATAATTTTTATGTCTGTATTGATAAGGGATAGTGGACGATAATTCGCTGGATGAGTGGGATCTTTGTTAGCTTTCAAGAGTAGGGTGATCATTGCTGTATTCATAGCTGGAGGTATTTTGGAGGTGATGGTGAGTTCTGCTATCATTCTTATGAACAATGGGGAGATGGTTGTCCAGAAATGTTTGTAGAACTCAGCAGGGAAGCCATCCGGTCCAGGTGCTACCATACCTTTCCATTTTATTGAGTAATATATCATGATCAATGGTATCAAATGCTTTTTTTAAATCTATAAATACTCCCACTACATACTTCTTTTTTTCTATACAACTAGTTATTTCTTCTATTAGCTCAATTAATGCCATAGATGTTGATCTGTTTGTTCTGAATCCATATTGACTGTCATTCAACAATTTATGCTTCTCAATAAAACTGTCTAACCTTTCAATGAATAGTTTTTCCAATACCTTAGAGAACTGGGAAAGTAAGGAAACAGGCCTATAATTAGTAAAGTGATGTCTATCCCCAGCTTTATATAATGGGATAACTTTAGCAATTTTCATTTTACCTGGAAATGTGCCCGTTTTGAAGGACAAGTTACAAATGTAAGTTAATGGTTTTACAATGCCGTCAATGACTTTCTTGACTAGTGTCATATTAATTTCATTCCAGTCAGTAGACGTTTTATTCTTACACTTACTAACAATATCGATAATTTCCTGTTCTTCTACTGCTCTTAGAAAAATTGAGCTTGGATTTCTATCCCCATGAACATCAACAGCCCCCCCCCTCTTCTGGCTGTGGGCCATTGATTTCTTCTGCCAATTTTGGTCCCACATTTACAAAAAAATTGTTAAACCCATTAACCACATCATTCTTATTATTTATAGTCTTATCATTATCAATAAAATACTGAGGGTAACTTATGTTTGTTGATCCATTTCTAATAATGCTATTTAATGCACTCCATATGCCCTTGATGTTGTTTTTATTATTCTCTAATATTTTATTATAATATTCCTTCTTACATATCCTCATAATATTAGTTAACTTATTTTTATATTTTTTATATTTATTTTCTGCATCTATAGTTCTAT
The DNA here is from genome assembly GCF_048128805.1 of Centroberyx gerrardi. Lineage (NCBI taxonomy): Eukaryota > Metazoa > Chordata > Actinopteri > Beryciformes > Berycidae > Centroberyx > Centroberyx gerrardi. Next base: position 5,805,212 of record NC_135998.1, on the reverse strand, counting down.
ATTTTATGAATTCTCTATATAGGGTATTTTTTTTTTTGCAGGCATTTTGTAGTCCCTTTGTGATCCACGGCCTATCTGTATAATTTTGCTTTCTGTTGTACTGCTTTATTGCACAGTTTTTGTCATATAATGATTTGAATATTTTTAGAAATGTTTCATAGGCTTTGTCAGTATCATCTTCTTCATATACTCTTTTCCAGTTTTGTGTTAGTAATTCATCTCTAAATGCACTCATAGATTCCTCCGTTCTCACTCGCCTGTATTTAAATTTATTGACATCCTTATCCTTCCCATCGCCACAGTCATAGATCACAAAAACTGGCAAATGGTCACTGATGTCATTCATTAGAAGCCCACTCACTGTATTGTCTTCCATAATATTTGTAAATATATTATCTATTAGAGTGGCACAGTGTGATGTTATTCTGCTTGGTCTAGTGATCGTTGGATATAAACTCATACTATACATTGCATCAATAAACTCATCAGTCATTTTGTGCTTATTAGGATTTAACAGGTCTATATTGAAATCTCCACAAATGAACATAACTTTCTGATTTGTCTTAGCAAACATTCCCTCCATACTATCCTTAAATATTTCAATGTTAGATCCGGGTGCTCTATATACACAACTAACAATTACATTTTTCTTTTTTTCCATACAGATTTCAATGGTGACACATTCCAGCACATCATCAATAGTAGTTGTCATACTTTCCATTACCTTATAATTAAAGCTTTTATCCACATAGAGAGCCACACCCCCTCCTTTTTTATTCTCCCTGTTCATGTAAGTCAATTCATATCCATTCAACTCAAAATCCACACCCTTCTCAGAGTTGAGCCAGGTCTCAGATATAGCTATGACATTGAATGGTTTCTTGAATTGACTTAAATATTCTTTGATGTTTTGAAAATTTGCATATAAACTTCTGCTGTTAAAGTGAATAATTGACATTCCATGATCTGAATTAACCTTCATGTTAAACTGATCCTCTGTGTAGTAACAGCAATTATTGTTTAGATTATTGAAGAAATTATTCTCAGGGTCAATATTTTGATCAAATTCATATATATTATGTTCAGTGTATTTGAATGTTTTGAGATTCCAACCATCTCCATTTACATATAAGCCTTCCATCCCTCTGCAGCTAACTTGCGAATTTACACACTTGATCTCTTCATCATCAGCGCTGTTAAATGGAAGAATGATATTACCTTCTTTGCAAGGCTCATTTTCTGGTGTTTTACAATTTAAACATGAAGTGCACAGTATATTAAAGGATAAGGCTGGTATTTTTTTAAGGCTGGTATTTTTTAATGCATTGCTTACCGTCAACAAATCCTATGAAAATAACAAAATCAACAATGCATTTGCTCTACTCCCATTACTCTCCGACTTCCCACGTTCCCTTTTTAGCCTTCAAACCGGAAGTCATTGGCTCCAACTGTAAGCTAAAAACCTTGAAATACAGCTCACAAAGACATAGTTTCTATTTTAAAAATCGCTAACTGTTACCATGAAAAGTCAGGCTATTGTAGTTATTACCAAATCAAATTCAAATGGGAACAAATTCTTCATTACGCCGGGGACTATTTTCGGTGCTACGGAACTACTTTCCTGAGATCGCAAACATGTTTACAGTCGGCTTATTAAGTTGTTTGAGGAAAAAGTCGGCTGGCCCGGTGCATCGCAATGATGAAATATGCTGCCAGAGCAGCAGCATGGCTCTGTGATGTGTTTTTAATCGTTTTTTTAAATACAATGGAGTTATGGCTGCTGGGACATGGCTTCATTGGGCACCGGCAACATGGACGAGACTTGTTAGCAAAACAAATTCATTGCTTATTTTATTTTCATAGGATTTGTTGATTAAAAAAACACCAGCCTTATCCTTTAATGAGATGTACTGGGAAGCACTTTTCAAATATGAGAAGAGATGAGATACAGAGTTGTAAGAGATCTGTCCCAAGTAACTCCATATCACATCAAACAGGTAGCTTGATTTTTTTTGTCTCCTTTGTTCTTCTGGTTTGAGGTATTGTTTTTAAGGCCCTTGTGGTCTCTCCTGGGGCATATTCCAGAAAGCGGGTTTAGTGAAAACTCTGAGTTTGTTAACCCTGAGATGAGGGAAACTCTGGGTTTTCCGTTCCAGAAAGAGAGGTAACTCAAACTCTGAGTGAACCTAACCTGCTCGCTGGCAGGTTTTCTTTAACAAACCCTGAGTTTCTCCCGGTCTCCTCCCTCCTGCTGAGCCTGAAGCAGCTGTCGGACATGGGGTGTCCTTTCCTCGGTAACCCGATAGATGTTGAAGCCGAATTAATTCGCATAGCCTTACGTCGGGAGAGGATTTTGAGACCCCGATTAGATGTACTATCATTCCCTGATGAGTACCTAATTGAACGTTACCGTTTTTCGTCACACTCTTATCATTTATCTGAACAACATTCTCTGGCCTTACATCTCCAATATTACACACCGCGGACGTGCTCTCAGATCAGAGCAAATTCTTTGTGTTGCTCTTCGTTTTTTTGCCAACGGGAGTTTCCTTTATAACATTGGCGACGCAGAACACATCGGGAAAGCAACTGTGTGTAGAGCCGTATGAAAAGTGTCCCTTGCACTTAAACGCCTGCTGCACTAAAAGAAAAATGTCACAACTGGAGTTGCAGTGTTTTCACGTAACAGCAGAATGTGTTTCTAACACAGAAGCAACAGCATTGTGGAATAAATATATCATCATCTAACCAACATTTTCTGATTGGTTAATAGACCATGAGTACAATGATGAGTAATTATGAACAGCTGTGATTATGAGGGTACAACAAGCAGGAGTGGCTCAATTTTCCAACCACAAGCAGACAGTTGGTCATGGGAGAGGGCTATGATACATGCTACAGCTTTTAAGATACATTGCAGAATTTTAGTTGACCATCTCAATTTGGGGTAGCTTCTCATAGCATCATGAAAAGTTTGAGTGCCTTTTGAGCGCCCCGGGGTTAACCTCTTCTTCCCTGTCGGCTCTGCCACTGGGTCCGTCATTACAAACACAGGTTGCATGGCCAAGCTTTATTCAAATCCACAGAACTTTATTTTAAATTCTAGTCAAGTTTTCCAAAAACACCAAATGTGTCTATGCTGAATTACAGGGAAATAATGTAGATAAATCTAGATTTTTTCCATTTGATGTAATGGTGCAGCCATAAAAACATGGCGTCTTGTATTTGAATATTACATTCAATATAAGCAGCTGGAGCTTCAAGAAAGAGTTGGAACGAGCAGATACAGAATATTGATGTGACATTGTTGTACAGTTAGGAAAAAAAAAATTCCAACTTTGAAGCTACTTAAGAGGAAATTTAAGGGTAAAGTCAGGAAAAGTCAGGGTAGAAGGAGTCAATAACAAGCACATCCATTCAAATTCTCCCAGAAAAAAAGTCAACATAATTGACGTTACTTACGTCAAATGCATGAGCATGTGCAGAAAGAGGCGAGATATCCCAACCAAAGAAAGTGATCAGAATGAGTGTTTGACAAAATTTTATCCATCGACCGGATTACAAAAGGGTTACACCACCCCTCTCAAACTGAATGAAATTTAATTCGGATTGGGCCAGTTTATTCTGATTGACGTGTTTATATGAGGCATTTTTATTCTGATTAAAAGGCTCCATGTAAACGCAGCTACTGTTGACGGCCTCAGTGACATATAACGGATGATGCCCTGCTTCTTTATCCTACTAATTTTGGACACAGGAAATTATTAGTAGGACTCCTGACAACAGCAGGTTGGCAGTTTTACTTTTCAGGCTCATATCAAAATGAAACTATATCCTTTGTGCACTTTGCTTGATTCTTGATATTTATTAATTTACAGAAACTGGCTTCCAGCAATGTTGACGAGATCCAGAGAGGAAGCATTACCTGAATCATTAGTCTATGAGGAAAATACTTTCCATTTCAAAAATCCCAATAAAGTTTGTTTCTTTTCAATGAGCTAGAGATGCAGAGTCAAATTGGTGGAAAAAACACAATTTTAGTCAAAGACATACGTGAGGGCAAAGGTTCATGTACTATATATTTTGAGAGATTAGAGACTGCATAACAGGTTGAGATGTACTGACATCCACAGAGTTTTGTATTTTGTAGAGGATCGTCAGCGGTGTGCTATGTGATGTCAAAGGAGTTGGTGTTGTCTGCCACCGAAAGACATGAAGGAAGGACACCAGGCAGGGACAGAACACCAAGGACACCACTAAGGTAAGTACAAAGAATGGTGGGAATCCAGGAGAGAGGGAGAGGAGGCAGGGAGAAAGACAGTTAAGAGAGAGAGAGAGGAGGCAGAGGGAAAGACAGTTAAAGGGCTAATGATGAGATTTGAAAATGGTGATTTCCCTAGGAACAAAATAAAATTCAGGCTAGGCTTCATTGATATCTATGTGGCATGCCCATATGCCAATTACAGGTGGAATTAAAAATCTAAAAGGTTTCATTTTCCTGAAATGCAGTATCATTTTGTATCACTTTGGTGTAAACGTGATCACACACACACGTTTATACTCATGTTCAGCTGCTGTATATTATTACTCATACTTATTTATATTCTCACTCTTCTTAGCTCTATCAGTGAAATTAAGAATAAAATTACTTCAATTGGTTTTCGGTGGTGGGGTTATTCTTTAGTTCTTTAGGATTATCCATAATCCAATTGTAAACTAATGATTTTGAAACAAAAGAAAAGGGTTTTGTTGTTCTGTATTATTTCAAAATACATTTATTTGACATTTTCTATTCCAAGTTCTATGCAAAGTACTCTATTATATCAAAGTGACAAGGAAATTATACTCTTCATTACAAAAAACAGTAGGCCTCCTACCGTTCTATTTGTTATGCCAGCTCAGCATTCAATTGATTCATGGACATTAAAGTGGGATTTCTGCACTCAGAAATAGTCTACCTCGTCCCCTTCAACATTTTGCTAAATTATTAATTATTAATTAGGGATATTTCAGCATTCACAACCTTATTTTTAGTGGCAGCCTGGTGGGGCTTTTATTTTGAAAATAAAATAAGCTTGGGCCACAAAACCGGAGATGAAATTGTGGCTAGTTTCACGGATCTCTTCTTAACACTGTAAACATTTAGGACCTTCTGATAAAGTATTACACCTACAAAGTGACAAATGTGATCTCACCTCTGGAGAATTACACACTTTGGTGTTATTGCATATAAGAAAACCTTACATATATCTAACTTTAATACATATTTGCATAAATAACTGACAGTGGATACATCCATAAACAGGATCTTTATTAAGTTTTACTGATATAATTAATTACCGGTCTGTCAACATTGGGATCTGAAATAAAGTCAGTAATAAGATTAGGTGTTTTGGTATGTTAAACTTGCAAATAAAACAAATGTAATGTAAAGCCTGCATACTATACTAATATTTAACACTTTGTAAATACTTCGGCGGCACACATTTGGTTGCATAGCAATGCTACTATGACAAGAAAATGGTTATGTTAGCTGGCCTGGTAGCGAGTGAGCTAGCTAGATTTTCAAAATAGTTAGCCAAGTTTGGCCATGATCCGCTTTCTACCACTTGGCACATTACCAATTTTCTCCATAGGATACTTTGTCGTCCAGGGTAAGGGCACATTGTCATTTTGCAAATGTCTCTTGTATATAAGGCTGCATTTTATAGGCCTAGCTATCTTTACACCTCTGCTCTGTCCCGTTCCTTCACTGTGTGGGCGCCTAAATGGAGACTAGATGACATGCATGGAAAAAGCGGGACATTTGCAAGAGCACTGAAAAATCTAAAAAAAAAAACGAGCTTTCTGTCAGCAGTTATTTTTGGAGACAGTGGCATTCTTCTGGCTCTCATGGACGCTTACACCAGCTTTGAAGGTAGTGCGTCTTTGAGGAAAAAATAGTTCCTATCCAAATAGAACACAACTATTGACAGAAAGCTTGGTTTTTTTTTAAAAAACATTCAACATAACATACTGACACCGGTATGATTTTACTGTGAGCATCGTGTTTTGCAAAACAACGTTTAACATAGTTTTCAAAGACTGTCGCGTATGCCCCTAGGTTTCTATTGCAGTAGAGTGGGGGGGCAGCCCGGTGTTACTGGACGGGTGGAGCAGGCGGCTAGCGAAGTTATGGTTTCAACTAATAGGTATCATGTTATTTGGGCCCAGGCTTCAAAATACCGAACTATTCCTTTAAGGGTCAATAGTAGCAGATGCTAGACAACAGAGGACCTCATAGAGGCCCTCCGAGTGTACCCGTCCCATTTGATGGTAGATTTCTGTAAGGCCGAAATTTATGCTCTGGAGGAGGAGTATGAAATTTGCATATTTTTAGTGCAGTAGTGTTTTGGGTTTGGCATATGACTGATAACTCTCAGTAAATCTCTTGCCTTAAATGTAATATCTTCCAGATTCCAAAGTGCTTCTCTGTGACTTTCATCGTGGGAAGGCATGGGTTGAATGGACAAGGCAAGGCAAACTTTATTTATATAGCGTATTTCATACACAAGGCAAATTCAATGTGCTTCACATAAAAGAAAAAAATATATAAAAACCTTGCTCAGGGCCACATTTTAAAATGAAGGAAAGAGAATAGGGTGACCTGCCAGGATGAAGCGCTCAAGCTCCTGCGGGCCATAGCAGATTCTCCTACAGAGGAATAATTTGAAAAGTGTGTCCTTGCCCTCCAGGAGAACACCACCTGGCAGACAAACGATAAGCTGAGAAGCTGGTTCATCATGACTGCCTCAAGCTAAAGTGGGTGTGTCATCTCTGACTTTATTCTAACAGGAAATATCTATGATATTAAACTTTGTTTATGTATTAGTAGTTTAAAAAACAAATAATATAAGAATGACTTTTGGTCTAAATGTGTAGGCCGAAAATTTGTAACAACGCAAACGTCTGCTGCAATATAATCAGAAACGCGCGATCTACGCATTTGCTATGTAAGCAGACAGCTTGCATAGGCGGAGTACTCGCATGTACTTAGCCTTAGTGCTCATTTCATGAAATCACTTTACATCACTATTCCTGTTCTCTTAATGTTTCTATACCACAGACGGAGAAGATGGAAGAAAACTCATGGCTGTGGTCCTGGCACACCTGGAAGAAAACAGACGCGCACACCCTCACTTTTTTTATATTCCAATAAATAATGCTTGTTTCCCGTGTTCCCATGGTGAGAATGCGTCATTTAGTCATTTGTGTTGACTAATAACCAGGGGTGGAAACAGTACTAAAACATTCTATTAAAAGTAGAAATACTGTTACTTTGCTGAAATTTTACTTAAAACTGGGGTAGGCAAGTTTCTTTTTGTATTATTTGGTAAAGATTTCATAACACCCTGCAGCTATCATTAATTCAAATGGTCTGAGAGATAAGGCCTCTGTGATCGCCCCTGCCTCCGTATTCTGGATCTCATGTCATTGCTCCTAGGCCTCAACCAATCAGATGAGCTCTCTGCAAGGAGGCGTTCCTACTGCCTGTCAATCATGCACGCATAGCTCAGTCTAGTCCTGCCCACCCTGCAAACTGCAGAGAGAAAACAAATACAGTATATCCACAGAACAGATGATGTTAAACAGCCATAATCCAAACTGAATACATTTGTGTAAGGAGAGACCTATTCATCAGGAAGGAGCCACATTCAAGTCAGTAGCTATGACAAAAAAATGTTTTGCCAGTGAATATTTAAATAACAATTGAGCTAGCAGAGTTGTTTTTTGTGTAAAATGTTTGGAATTTATTTATATAAGTTTGCCTACTCCCCCCATGTATAGTAAACCTAGTTCGCCCACTGTTCATATCACAATGTGTTTGTAACTGCAGAGGCTAATCTATGCTGACCAAAAAATATTTTTGCTAGTGGATATTTTAGTTACAACTAGTTTGAGCAAGCAGATATGTGTTTTGCGTAAAAAGGTTTGGAATTTATTAAATTTGCCCCTCTCAGTTGACAGGCCTGAGCCTCGTTTGGAGGGAGGGAGGGAGCAGAGAGAGGGGGGGTGGATTTTTTTGTTGTTGTATACTTTCAAATTCTTGCTCATTTCTCCATGCCTACAGCAGCTTTTAAAGTCGAGATGAAACGGCATTTCGAGAGTATCTAACTTCCGTATCGTGACGTATTTCCGAGTGAAACAGGAAAGACAGGCGGGACATAACGTTGGGAGGAATTTGATTTGAACGTTGAAAAGTGGGCGTGTCATAACACCCGAAGACACACCGAAGTACCATGCTGTTGCTAGCTAGCTAATGGGTGGATGTCATGATATTATTGGTTGAAATTGGTTATGGGCATGCTTACGTAAGCACATGGCATATTTTGTTTTACAGGAAGAAAACATGATTGAATTTTGATATAAGAATACAAAGAAATTGATTTTTTGTATTTTTTTTGGCATATATTGGTATATAGGTGCACAATATGACCGGGGATGTGATCTAAAAGGGTTAAAAAGCCATTTTTCATTTCATCTCGACTTTAAGTGATGTTGAACTTTGGTAGTACCTTGGGTTGTGTAGCTTCCTGGGCATGATATAACCCCAAAATCTGCGGTTCTCTTATCTGTTACTCCGGTGCTCCCTTAGAGGTGATTGGAAAATAGCTTTTTTTCTCTCTCTCCATTCATTGAATATTGTATGGCGAAAACTTCTAGCACATAAACAAACACGAACAAATCAGATTCTGACAATACATAAAAACCCTAGTCATGTTGCTGAATTGTGGTTAAATTATCGCTTTCTGTATGTTCTTTAAATCTTTCAGTTTGAGCAAGTGCAACACCGAAATCTGGTCAGTGAAATTTATGCCGATGGAACGAAGAAAATAACGTGCGAAGACACGAAAAAAAAGTGAGACTTGTTTTTTGTATTTTGGCAGAATCTGCAATTGTCATGTCTCCCGCTTTTTTTTTTTTCCCATTTACATTTATTGATAAACGTACTACTTTAGTTCCATTGGCATAAGTGTCCTCAGACCAGATAAGGATGAGAGGATAGAGTTGGTTCTTTTACTTAGTGTTACATAGTTTCCTGTATCGGTTACCACAGATTGTTGCTAGCTACCTAGCTAACAAAACCAGACTTCTGGTCATTTTTTACAAGGTATTTGGAAGATCTGCCTCAAATAATGTGACACACACAAGTCTGGTCACAATTTGTGTATTTATATATTTGTATAATACATTGTAGATCCTCCCAAAATGAGACACTGGAACATTCCTTCCTGGAGGGCTACATAAACTGCAGCCTCAAAGTAAACATATCACTCAACGTATGACATTCAACACTATGTCATTTACATTATTTACCAAGTTGTAGCATGGGAAGTGAAAGAGTGTATTTTTCTGGTGTACCATTAAGAAGTAGTACTTATTGTAAGTAGTAAGAATTGAGTTGTGAGAGTTGTAGGGCACATACATGTTCAGCCTGATCTCCTGAAATTTTGTGAAATAAGCACAAGTCGTAAAATGCAAATTATGTGCACTGTGCACGAAAAGTTATAGAAAGATAGAAATAGAGAATTATGTGTTCCCACCACAGAAGAAGGAGACATTACTATAAATAGGAACTAGTCAGTAGCGCTTTAACTTTGCATGTTCAATCTATAAATTTGCGTGGACTAAAAAATAGGCCTATTTATGACACAATCTTGTCAAATGGTACTATGAAGCTTGCACATGCCAATGAAGAAATCAAACGCATGGAATGTTATTTACTTTTGTATGTTTTGTTGTTTTCTATGTGATAAGCAGTTAAGCAGTTTTAAATTTCACAACATTTGTATATTAATGCACCAAATGTGTTGTGTGTGTGTTAATCTAACCCTAACCCTAACTCAGCTTTGAAGAAAAGTCCATTTTCACAAAAAACATTGAACAAGTAATAATTAACTGAAAATTGTACAACAAAATAGAATGTGTGTGTAACTCCGTTAGGTCAGCTTCATAAAGAACCCTCTCAATTTTCATCGTGAACTCTGCCTTTTTCTGCTGGGGCAACCTTGTCCTCACAAGGCTCATGAAATACAGTTTGTCATAGTCTTGTGGTTTCTCTAGCGATGTCAGGATGGTTTTCTGGAACTCAGAAAGGTCTGGCTGCATGCTCCTCTTCCTCCTCACAACTGGCACGTCCGTCCAACCTGATCTCAAGGAAAAACGTGAAATGAACATGACTCCTGGTGTCATATTTTAAATTCTGTCTATTGCCCAAATTGTGATGGGAGGATGATCATTTATATTTTCTCTGAAACTTCAAGAACTGGACTCTAAAACGAATTAAATATGACATCTGAGTAAGAGATAATAAGAAATGTTGAGCAAATTTTTGCTAGTGTGGCAATTTAGCCCAAATGAAGCAAAGGGGGTGAAATAGATTTCTCTGTTATTTTAATTTTATGCTTTAACATACATTTCTACACATTTGTTTTCACTTTGATGGAACAGATTGCTTTGCAATGAACTCAGACAAAAAAAATCCTGAATAAATATATTCTGAACTTAATAGCAAAACAAAATGTGCAAAAAGTCACACTGTACTGGTTTTGCTGGTAATGTTGTTTGAAAGATATTAAGTACAAGAAAGCTGTCAAAATGACTGTTTTGTGCCTGAGGTTTCAACAGGTTTGTTTAGTGCAGGTATCGCACTTAAGTATTTTGACACTTTTATTTGGAACAATCATCTAAACTTTTGATAAAACAATAAACACAATATTCTTATTCATGTTTGGTCTTCAGATGGTAAAACAGGTTGCTGGTGTCAGTCGCGCTACAAAGCTTATATAGATGATAATTTTCTGTTTTTATAACCTAATCATGTCCACAGGATGGAGGCTACCCCCTTTTCAGACTATTTTTCTTCATCTTTGTTTACATTTGGTCGGAGATTAGGAGGTACACTCCATTTACTTTCGCTTTCATTTTGTGTGTCTGCCTACATAAACAAACGCACATGGGTTCTAACTGTAAAGCGTGTTCTCACCAATTTTGCGACTGATGTCAAACTGCTGGATGTTATAGTGCCAATAAAGAACGACCCTGTTTTGTCCGCCTTGTTTGGGAAACCTACCATCTGAAAACTGAGCAAAACATCTCTGATATGGAGGGATCAAACTGTGTTTTCCATGAGGGAAGAAAGTTTCTTCCTCGCTTCTTTTTATAACACTATGATAACACTATAAAGGCTCACGTTATAAAGTCTGCTGCTTTTTGGCCGACATTTTGAATTACGCTTTATTGAGGAGACGTATCTGAGAAACATTGTTTTCACATATAACCATCATTATCTTTATGGCCATACTTATCCAACAGACCTAATCTTTTAAAGACATACACCCATGATTTTATAATCATGACAGTATCATAGCTTCCAGTAGGGTGTCAAGAGCAGAGAGGGTAATTAATTTCCCATTCTGCTTTGTATGCTTCATTACCACAGGTCACATCAGTGTGACTGAAGACACAATGTGTTTAGCCTACAGTGTTTTGTCTTAAGCAGGGTTCTTTTGGACATGGAGACTCCAGCTAAATGGAATGAAATGGCTGAAAAGTAGTCAGTTAGTGGAGTCCGGGGGTGTGAGGGGCAGAGAAACTTTTTCACCATGAGAAGTCAATTTGGTGGCCTGTTGTGCATTCTGATGGTTTTATTGGCCTGTTGAATGTGACTGCTCATTTCACAGGTCACATGTATTACTTTATCACTAATAACCTTCTGAAGGCACAGGCTTTGGCGTAAGGGAGCACATGACAGATGGCTATTGTGCTTTTCAAATGTAGATTGTCAGAGTTTTTTAGTTTTTAACTGTTCTATTATGTGCAGATAGAGATAACCATAGCCATTCTACCTGCTCCTACCTATTAATAGGCTATACCAAGCAATATTCTCATTATGCCTTCTCCTTTGTTTGCAATTTCACAGCTGTATACATAAAATGGGTAACGCTTCATTTTCCAGGTCCACAATTTCCTAATAATTTACTAGAAAGGAACTGTTAATTTCTTACTTAATAATTATAACAGTAACGATGTTCACCATATTGCTAACCCTAACCCTTAAAGTAAAAAGGAAAATAATTCAAAAAATAACTTCGTTGTGAAGAGCCAACAAATCAGAGCAAACATATCGATGGATGTCAAAGTGTTGCCTGAGAGCAAGTTGTTATACTTGTCACTTTAGCTGTTCGATCTCTTTGCGGAGGTCTACGTTTTCAGCGTGGGCTAGGTCGATGACTGAGGGATTGGGGCTGAGCAGTAGTCATGCTCTGCCAGGCTTTCGTCCATGTCTTCTTCTTGTGTTGTGTCAAAGTAGGTGAAACGCACACCTGTAGTGATGAGGTGCCGGCCAGCGAAAACAAGCATGAAAATGGTGAAAGTAGCTGCACACTTGTAGCTCCGATGCAATAATTTATTGAGACATTAACAAAACCAACGTTTCAGCAGCTAGGCTGCCTTCATCAGGATTGATCTACCAGGACACAAGTTTGACTGAAGTTAAAAGCACTGGTACACAGGTGCAGGCAATCAGGGTAACCTGACCAATCACACCCTCCATTAGCTTTTCCACCTGCTATTCTAAGTGTGCTGAACAATTTAAAAACATTTTACATAAACACTGGCATATTCTTAGGACAGACAGACTTCTAGACAAAGCCTTTTCTGAACCCCCTATGGTTGTGTTTTCTCAGGGTCAGAACCTCAGAGACCATTTGGTCATGTCTGATTTACCCCCCCTTTCTGTGTCTCCACAACGTACACTTGCTCCTATTCCTAATGGTAACTATAGATGTAGTTCCTGTGCCCAATGTAATGGCACCTACAAATGTCATTATTTCAAACATCCTCATTCTGGTAAAAAGATCCCCATAAAAGGTATCATTACATGTACCACTAGAGGTGTTATTTATTTACTTACCTGCCCTTGTGGTAAGGCATATGTGGGAAAGACCAAACGTGAACTTAAAGTGAACTTAAACATTGTAGTAACATTAGATGCAAAAATGTTACATACCCAGTCTCTGCACACTTTGTAGAAGCCAATCACCCTGTTTCTTCTCTACGTTATGTGGGTATTGAAAAGGTTTCTGTGCCACGAAGATGGGGGGGACATACATGCCTTATTATTGAGACGAGAGGCAGCATGGATCTATAACCTTAAAACCCTTGCACCTCTTGGTCTTAATGTTGACTTTGACCTTAGACCTTTTTTGTAGTCTCTTTATTAATATGTTTATGCTTCTATTTTTATTGATAGGCGGTTCCCCTACAGTTTCATTGCTTGCAGAACATACACCTATGATGATGGTGGCGGTTTTGCAGGTTTAGCCTATGCTGATCTCAAATGGTATTTCCATGATATTAACTGGAGAGGCAAAAGTAATGGTTCTGGCTAATGTTGTAGTGGAAGTACGTAGGCGCTATTGAGTGCATAAAGTGAATTGGAAACATTTGGATACATTTTCAATTTTTTTTTTACAATTTGACAAAGTACAGCTAAACCTGATACAACTCCATCTAAATCTGACAAAAGACAGCTAAGACTGGCAAAGGCGACTGAGGATGTCCTAAAATGGCCACCGTACTAAAGCTTGTTGTCATATTCCACTCCGGAACGAAGCTCCTCCCGGGCCATTCAGTAGATTTTCATTTTTTTAAAACTAGTTTGGCTCCTTCCTCGCAGCTCTCACCCCCTCCCATTCCTGAAAAAAATAGTTCACTTTTTCATTGTGGGACATGTAACATTCAGCGGGAGAAAGATCTGTCAAAGTGAGACTGGTAACCAGCGACATTTCTCTGCAGGTACATTTAGCTTAGCTATTAGCCTTTATGCACGGTGCAATGTTTGTCTTTCATAAGCCTCCGTAGTGCACAAGCTTTGCTGTGCTTTATTTACAGTGTGTTGCTGTCACCCTCTAGTGGTCAGAAAATGTTGCTTAAAAGAGGGCAGGCCTAATGGATTTCAAAGTAGCAGATAACACAGTGAAAGTCATGGGGTTGACATGCCTTGGACTATTAATAATTTAAAATGAATCTCGGACACAGCAGAAGACAGAACATTGTAGATGTAAAAAATATATATATATATTCCTGATTTACTTTATTGAATGACAAAGCATCCATTGGTGTCCTTTTTGCATCCACCATAACAAACATATATAATAATATATAACAAATATTTAATCATTTAATTCAATTAATTCCCTTTGTATTCACAAATATCCCGTGTATCATTTATGTGCCCATCATCCCCAGATAAGCAAAGCCGCACACATTTGATATAAACTTTTGCCCACAGAAAAAGGGAAAGGCCGTTGAATTTCAGCATTCGAGTTGTGAGCACATATACACAAATACACAAACACGTGAAGTGCATAAGTGCTTGTTCTTGTTATCTGTATTTGTGTCCTTTGTTCTCTGTTGTACTGTACACGAGGCAGAGATTTTATGAGATGTTTTCATCCAAATAAAATTGCATAACAACTTATTAAGAAAGGAGCAAGTGGAACTGGGAAACCATCTATGCGAGTGGGAGTTGATGTTGTTTACGTGACTTATCTTCTGGTTCATTCTTCCCCCTTGAGCTAAAACTCAAGCCAACATATTGGCTGTTGCCATGATCACTGTCAGATTTGTTGAACTGGATTGCATTACAGACTGTCAGGCCCGAGTGCAAAGACATATTCCAGTAGTACTGATAATTTCCATAGTTACTGGTTGCTGTGCAATTCTGAGGCAGCCACAGAGGTAAGTAGTGATCTTTGTTGTTTTGAAGAAAAACAGGAATAGAGAACGCAATTTATTATGATGGTAACCGAATGTTGGTGTGCTTATGCTTCTGGTCCAGACTTGAGTTGGCAAGAATATTTTCACAATTTCTTTTTGAGTACAACTGAGGTGGGCACATTTTTTAAAACTGACAGCTTAATGGCCATCGGTGATGACCCCCCATTCTCATAGAGCCCAAAAAAAATGCAAATTGCTCCATTATAGAAACAAGCAGCCCCACTATGTACCATTATTCCACAGTTGTACATCAATGCATCAGCAGCTGTTGAATGACAGCCCTTGCTGTTTGCTTTGAACTTAGAAGTCCAAGGTGATCCAAGGTGGTCTGAGCTAATATCATCATCTGTGCACTTGGCCTTGACTCAACAACCAATTGGTGGGTTTCAAACCCCCTGTATCTTATTAGTTACCATTGTTTTGTTGTTGTTGTTTCTATTTACTTTTTTACATAACTGACCTTGGTACCCCACATGTAGAAAATATGTCATAGCTCTGGAACCAAGCTAAATGATTAGAAATGATTAGAAATCAGCCAGTTTGTCTTGGTCTTATGCACACAGGGATTCAAATTTAGCTTTGAAAGATTCCTTCCAAGGCATATAATTGGTGGTCAGTTAGTCAGCTTTTATAGAAGCAAGTGAGAATGTCTGTGGTTAGAGAGAGGCAGGTAAAGAGAGATAAATAAATGGAGCATAGGCGTAATTTTCATTTCAACTTTGGGGGAGACATCACTACTGAGAACTGCTCAAGCCACTACAATTATAGTCTTAAAGGTGTCATATACCAAAAACTCTCAATCCATTTTTACACGTTCATTTTCCAGCATCTCTCTGAGCCTTACCAAGAACAGGCTGTTTCTGTTGCTGTGTCTTTAAGGCTCATTAATATTAACGACCCTCTGTTCTGATTGGCTAACCGTTTCAAGAGTGAAACGTGAGACACCGCAGCCCGGCGGCTACAGGTAGGGAAAACTCTCCGGTAATAAACAATGACAACCGCTTAACCACTTTGAAAAAAACCCTTTGTTAGTCTATTATTTCTTACAAAAATGATAATGAGCGAACCTTTGTGACACCACAAAGTTACAGAAGTCCAAATGGCTCGTTTAGAGGCTCGCTTTTCTAATATGGATTGTGTGGATTTAGTTGGCGACCGTGCGTTTTGATACTTTCACAATGGTTATATAGCACATCCAACTCCTTTATAATCAAAGAGGCAAGGGGAATCCTGTTTTACACCATATGGGACCTTTAAGTGCATTTTATACTTTAATGAAAAAGGTGTCTCTGCACATAAACCGACGATTTGATGTGTATTTGGGATTGAAAAGGTTCTCCGCGTAGGTATTGCGTACCTGCCCAAGAATCTCAACTTCACGTCCAGCCTACACGGAGTCGCGTACTCTGATTGGCTGATCACAAGGGCGATCATGATGTGTACTGTTGTTCCTCGTCCAAAGCATCCAACTCTTCAAGCTCCAACTGGTCCAACACATCCCATTCCTCCAACTGCGTTGCTATAGTCGCGTCCATGTGATTGTCGTCACGTCTGCTTCCTGTTCCTCTCCTCTTCTATGTTTCATTTTGGTGCAATGTGATTTTTTTTAAAACTGTCACCCTGTGTACAGGATTTCAACAAAATGCTATGCTCACAACACAGAAGTACAAAAATGTAAGGGCTGCCACATTCTTTACATTCGCACTTTACATTACGTTTACGTTACATTCAACTAGAAAATCCGCTTTACACCAACATGAATGGTATGTTCTTAATGGGATGCTATTCATGTTAGCTAGCCATCTGAGTTAACTTAGCTGATGAGTTACAGTGCATGGCTAACGGCTAAAGTCAGTTAACTACCTACGTTAGCTTGCAACTGTGATAGGTATCAGCAAGTCAGACGACATTTAGCTAGAATGGCCGAATTAACTATTTCCCCTGACGCCTTCCCCTTACCGGTTTGCACCTGCAGTCTGTCAATAGTGTGTGTGTGTAGCCGTACGCAGCAGTCAGACCTGAACATCACAGAAGGGGCGCCTCTCTCTCTCTCTCTCTCTCTCTCTCTGGGTGGGATTCTGGCGGGCGCTTTGAAATCTCTGACTTTTAACTGAAGTTAGTAGTAACTTTGCCTCCAAAAAATAAGAACAGAAAACTAGACTGATATAGAGTTAATATAGGGGGGACAAATATTCTGTATGAAAATATTGGGGAGTGACACGTCTCCCCGTCTCCCCCCAAAATGACACCTATGAGATGGACACAGTTATACAGAGAGTGAGAAAGAGAGAAAAAGAAAGAAATACAACAACACAGATGGGTTTTGACAGGCAGAGAGACAGACAGAAATGGCAAGGGGGTTGGTGAGTTAGGGTGAAGGTGATCACAGTTTTCCTGTGAGCTTGCACGTCGTCTGGTGACAGAAGGTTAAGGGATTAGAATGAGACGGCCTCGGATTATGACGCACACACACACACACACATTCACGACTAGGCATGCTACTACCAATGCCCAGAATCAAGTTTGTAACACTGGGTCACTGACACTCGGTGAAAGTTAGTTGTTGGTCCCCAAAAACACTTTGTTTAGGATGTTAGATTTTTTTTAAAAGTCTTCATCATATTGAATGTACTCCACTCAGGAAATTTTCACGTAATTAATAGATTAGCATCATTTCAATACCGTCAAAAACGACTGTTCTATTATTTATCCCCTGTGGCCTTCACATACTGTACCAGGTATGAGTACTTTAACCTCATATACCATATACTGCTCTCACTATTGGTACCAGGGGGAGAAATGCTATTCGTATAGTCAGAATTCTGAGGAAAAAAGTCAGAAATCAGAATTCTGAATTTAATCTCAAAATTCTGACTTTTTCCTCAGAATTCAGACTTTAAACTCAGAATTCTAATACAGTTAATCTCAGGACTCAAAATCAGTTTTTCACATTGGCCCTAATCCTCTTCCGTAAGACTGAGTTGAAGTGCCTAAGAGTTTAATATACAGGGAAAATCCTTGTCTTTGTTCATTTATGGTGAATCATTTTCTCTCACAGAAAGTGGCCAGTCTACACCACTTAGTATTATTCCTTTATTTGGGACAGTTTATGTGATGGGATTCAATCAAAATCCTAAATGATTTTATGTTTTTTTTAATGGAAGAGTCACTTCCAGTCAGTCAGCAGGTCAAAGATGTTCAGAAATAAATGCCAACACCATAATGAAGCCCAGGTCATGTGTCCCACGCTTTCAAATGCAGCTTTTCTTTGCACTTGGTGATGTCTATGCATTTATTCACTGTTATCAGACTATAGGTCATGCAGCGCGTGGTAACAAACCTTCTGGTGTGTTGACGTACGAGTGATGCGTAATGGGGCCATACTGTGTGCTAGCTTGCATTTTGACTCACTGTCTGCTAGCAGAATTTACCAGCTGAGATTGAGTCAGATGTCTACAAAGGTACAATGCTCACCCATGTAAAGAAACACACTCATACCCACACAGACGCATGCATGAATACACACCCACGTAACGCATACATGCATGAATGCAAACACACACGCACACAAACACAAAGAACACAAGTGCACACACACAATAGAGTGTGCATGCATCCACGCCCACCAACCCTCCCACCGACCCTATTTACACACACACACACACACACACACACACACACAAAGCCACTGATGGCTGTTAAATCCCTGCGTGGCGTCATTGCCAGGCAGTGGGTGGGTGTGGTCTTCACTGGCTAGTTAAACATTCCAAGGCTTAAATACTGAACAGCCACTGCCATTCACCAACATCACTCTGTCCCTCCCTCCTCTCTCTCTCTCTCTCTCTCTCTCCCTCCCTCTCTCTCTCACACACATTTCTCGCAGTCTGGCTCACTCTTGCTCTACCATTCAGTAGCTGAGGTCCTACTTTTCAGTATCAGGAAGGTAGCTATCAATATTGTTTCTCTCTGTGTACCTCTGTCTGTCTCTCTTTCTTTCTTTCTCTAATTTTTGCACTCCGTGGCTTAATCATTCAGTAGATTAAGTCTAATTTTTTAATATCAGGAACGTAGCTATCAATAATATTGTTTCTGTCTGTAGCTCTCTCTTTCATTTTTGCACTCATTCAGAAGCTGAAGTCTTATTTTTAAATATCAGGAAGGTGGTTAGTGATAATTACTGAGTAACTGTGTAGATCTCTCTCTTTCTCTCTCTCTGTGTTTCCCTCTCAGCAAAAGTAGTCCCTCCCTCTCTCTTTGAGTCACTGGAGCCACTTGTGATACTTTTTCCAATAACTCTGTCTCTCCCTGTTCATCATTCGACAGTGGCAGCCTCTTCTCCTGCTCCCTCTCATCTCAAAGTTACTCGGTTTGCGCTGAAGACTCTGCAGGACTTCTGAAGACATCTCCTGCGGTTTGGTCGGCGATCCGCTCAAGTCAACTCAGCTCAGTTGGAACAGGCTGCTTCGGCCCGGAGGTTGTACCTTTTCTGCAGCGATCTGCTTTACAGTGACCCGGTCTGGGCTTCAGCGGTCAGCCAGAGAAGATGTCTCTCCATATGTCAGTACTGGTGTGCATCTCCGTTGCCCAGCTGTGTGTGGGAGACCAGCCTGTGCAAGAGGAGATCATCACACCCAGTAAGTACTGATATGAATAAGACATACCAGCAACAAGTATCATGGGGAATGAGGGAGAATGCCTCTGTCATCAAACTGTCTCTTAGAGAACATTATTACACCCATCAAGTGCTGATATTTCTATATAGAGATGTGAAGTGAGGGTAAAGATAGGGAATAGAGACAGACCTAATCTGTGTTTGTGCAATTCACATTTTATTCGAGAGAACAGCCTGTACAAGATGATATCACATCCAAAAAGTGGTAACTCTGATTGAGATATTGAGAATGGACTCTTAAACTCAGCATGGGCCCGAATTTAAGGTATTAATGTCATCTGGGGCCCAAATAGAAACAGTAATATTGACAATCCTCCCAAACAGAATACAGTCCGGAAAGTGAGTTCTGGAAGCCAGAAATCTCAGCACCTAGTAAAGTAATCACTGAATCATTGGTATTGATAAACAACCCTATCAACCCCCTGCAGATATATTCTGATCATTTTGTGCTATGGGACAGTCAAAATCCTACTTGTTGCACCTTTAACAACAGAGCGAGACAGTGAGAAGGAACAAGGAACAAGGACAGGACTCAAAGAAGGAAGTTGTTTATTTCTACATAGTACACCACTATTAAATGTACAAAATGTCAGGACAACTTTTTCTTTCAACAAAATAGTAGATCCTTAATTGATTTCACACATTTAATCTGCTCAGTCTCTCATTAAGGGGAGATGTAGATGAAAAGAAAAAGAGACATGATAAACAACAAATTTTAAGCCTTGATACAAGTGAGACGGATTCTGCAACAACAGGGAAGTGCAAGTCAATATCATGGAGGTTCTCATGTTTTGTATACACTGTGAATGTGCTGCAGGACAGTGTGGACAGCATTATGTCAAGAAAAATGTTTAGGAATACAACAGAAACAAGACTACCGAGCATACTCAGCTACGCACACGCTGATGTGTCTTAGCACACAGAAACAGGGAATGCAGAGCGAAAGGACAATGAACATATGACAACAGTGACAGCAACACCGACAGCTGTGCCAGAGTCGTGACTAACAATCTAGAAACCTCCCAAACAAAATGCTTCCTTTGTTCAGGACTGTACCCAGTTAATCCCATTTGTTTTTTTCTGTGCCTGTATTATTTTCAATAAGAAGTAGATAACACGCACACTCTCTCTGTGTGGTGCTGGGAGTCACATCCCCAAAGAAACCAATGCAGAGGTGGATCCTGGGTGTGCACACTGTATTATTTCCAATACAATGAAATAATACAAATAATAAGCCTTTGTTTGTATAGTGCTTAACAGAGGAGCCATAAAAGCTGAGACAAAATTGCAAGAGCATACATTAT
This sequence comes from Centroberyx gerrardi, assembly GCF_048128805.1. NCBI lineage: Eukaryota > Metazoa > Chordata > Actinopteri > Beryciformes > Berycidae > Centroberyx > Centroberyx gerrardi. The sequence continues at coordinate 5,784,413 of NC_135998.1, read as the reverse complement.
ATAAATAAAAGAATTAATGAAAAGAAAATGAGATAACATAGAATCACAGAGGCAACCCAAGGTAAAGGTAAGTCAGCTCGTATGTTCCCATGCCAACAAATTCCCATCTGATCTCACGCTTGGGAATGCAGACAAACAGGAAAAGCCTGAGAAGGTGTAGTAACATAAAAAACAAAATCTGTATGCATTAATAATCACAGTCATATGAGCGGAAAACCTGTAGTGTCAAGGCCTGTGGCAACTGATTGCTGTGTTTTTTTCATCTTACAATTCATTATATGAAGTAAATAAACTTTCCACTTGCATAGTGCTTCACATTTAAGAGTTCAGCTCTTTAGGAACTTGCATAGGTTTTACTAACCAGGGAGTCTGCCTATATGTGCTGCTGACATAATAGTTAAACTCACATATTTAATGTTTAATGTTAAGTTGTTCGATATTTTAATTTTTTAATTTTAATTTAATTTTTATTTTATCTCTAATAATGGATATACACTACCAGTCAAAAGTTTGGACACGCCTGATTGAATGTACTATGTTTTTCATTCTCTTAAAGCCATTTTGATCTAAAGGCTTCTGCTTAAATGCTTGAAATTAGTTTCTTAGACAAATATAAATAGTGAAGTTGATCCTATGTATGAATTTCTTTCCGAAGCCTTTGCCTTTCCATCAAGGCAAAGGGCGGCTACTTTAAAGAATCTAAAATATAAGATAGTTTTGATTTGTTTAACACTTTTTTGGTCACTTCATAATTCCACTTGTGTTATTTCATAGTTTGGATGTCTTTACTATTATTCTAAAATGTGGAAAATAGTAAAAATAAAGAAAAATGTGGTGTGTCCAAACTTTTGACTGGTAGTGTATAGCATTTTGTCAAACCCTTTTATCAAATCAAACCCTTTATATAGTTGTATATAGCTTTATGTACTTGTATATATAGTTTTCTTTATTCCCCATTTCTTCATTTTACTTTCTTTCTTAAAGTCTCCTAACAGGCGCTCACTCTCTCACAGGGCGTGCCTGTGGGAGAAAATTACAAAGTATGTTGTGTGTTCACGTCCTCGGTCTGCAGCCAGTGACTTCATGCAGCAGCCTGGTTGGGTAGAGTGAGTCAGAACGGTTGGTTTGGCCACCGGTCTGAGAGAGTTGTCATTGGTCAGACGATATTTCATTTGGCACAGCAGAGTTTGGTTTGCAGTTTTGTTTGGGAGTGTTTGGCAGTGAAAGCTTATCCGACGAGGCCCATTCAATACCACTAACCAAATTTGCACAACAGCAGTGACTTCAATTAGTGCAATGGTAGAAGTATCACAGATTCTGGTTGGTTCAGAGGTGCTTGGCATAGAAACACTGCCCACCAGGACCTAAAATCTAACACCCTGTGATAGAAAACACACCACCAGTCCAGTCCATGTTAGATTTGTTCTTGGTTGGACATTGCTTGGGATGCAAACTATACAAGATTTAGCCCTATTTAATCCTTGTCCTCAAACATTTTAGTTAATTGTGCTGAAGATCCAACATCATATCTTTGTTTTTTCCCCAGATACTTTTGGGCAAAACCCAGATCTAGTAAATTTGGCTGAAATAGCAAATTTTGACTGATTAGTTACTATAGTTTAAAAAAAAAAAAATCAAAATCACACTGCCTGGTTTACTGTTGCCTTGTTGAATAGATGTTGAATAGATGTTATGGGCCACCAAACCTATAGAAGCTGCAACCCGAACCAGAAGAATTTCATCAGTATTGGTCTGAATGGAAGGTTTTATTGTCACATGGTCTAACTGCTGTTTCAGAGGCCTCTCTGTTTCACTAAGGTTCCCCCCCGCTGTACATCAATCCTTCATCTGATGGTCAAGGTTTGGTTTGACACACCAGCGTTTCTGCTTGGTTAAGAGTTGCTTGGCACAAAAAATCTACCAACTCGGACCCATCGGCACCAAAAGCACACCACCAATGCGGTAGCAATTAGTGGTCGGGATAGAGTCAACCGTTCCATCTTTCCACGTTACCGTTCTTCTTGGTCCTCGTTTGCCCTGTGCGCAAAAAATGAGGAAATCATTTTATTATTTATTTATTTAACCTTTATTTAACCAGGAAGTCCCATTGAGATTAAAAACCTCTTTTTCAAGGGAGACCTGGCCGAGTTCGGCAGCAGCACAGATAAGAAAAAATGGTTTCAGACAGATGACAATAAAAACAAATATAGGAACCGAACACACCACAATAAAAGCATATAGGATGCAAAATACAGCATAAACTAATTAGGTTTTTTTTTACTAATAGTCCGCTACACAGTTGAGAAATTTGTTAATTAAAAACAGTGACATTTTAGTGAATTTGCCTCCAATTCTTTCATTTTGTATTTAAAAGCATTTAGCGAGATTAACTCAGTTTTAAGTCATTCAGGAACGTATTCCAGGCAGAAGGTGCAGAATACACAAACAGCATTTTTTCCTTTTTCTCTGTACGTACATTTGGAACATAAAGCATAGAAACAAAAGTGCAGCATCATGTGATGGGTTGGGCCACCCAAAGCACAGGAGCTGCAACCCCAACGTCTAAATACTGATTCTGTTTCCCTGAGAAACCCTGCTTTATATCCAACCTCAGTCTAATAGAGGCCTTTGGTTTGGCAGAGCGGTGCAGGTGGTTTGGCAGCACGAGGCGAGGGGGGTAACTGTGCGTAACTGGCTGCATCTAGAGCTTGGTGTTATGAATCTGCATTCGCTCGCATGTCCTGGACTGATGTTCTGGTCTGTTCCAGCTAGCTGACACAGCAAAATATGAGGCTGGGGCAGCACAAAAACACAAGAAGGATCACGCAAACTATTATAACTGTGTTTGTGTCTGTCTATGACTTTACAATTTGTGTTAGTGTATGAATGCATTTATATAAGCATGGGTGTGTTTTTGATTGCATGCTACCTTTCTACATTTCAGTAATACATATCGTGTTGTACTGCCGCTCTAGCCCTTGTGGAATTATGTGGAATTCAAACTGTGTGTGTGTGTTTTGTCTGACCATCCTGTGTGTTTTCTCCACAGAAAACGTCCCTCTGCTGGGCGGCTGGTCTGACAGCAGTCCAGAGTCAGCTGATGTTCAGATGGCAGCTCGCCACGCTGTGGAGAAGTACAACAGCCACTCCAAGACCAAGAAGTTGTTCAGACTGGTCTCCATCACCTCCGTTCAGACTCAGGTTAGATCCACGTCTGTTAGATTTACTCCTCTGGCTGATAAACTGTTCATCTGGTTTTGATTTAGCTCTGTCAGTAGCATGGCCAGCATATTCCGTTAACTGAATTAGAATTTTTAGAAGCTAATATTAAGATTGGAGTTTTGGTTATACAAACATTTCTCAGAGGCTGCTCTGGAGGCAGAAATAATGTGATTGGTTGAGTTAAACCTCAGTGGGCGGAGCCAAAGAACCACATTTTTTGTGGGGTAACTAATGTTACACTGCAGCCCAGTGAAAAGGGCAACAGGTAAGAGAGGAAGAAGCTAATATCATGAAGCCTAGGACTCTTGTTACTAACTGAAAAAATGCAATATAGCCATACTAATTTATCCTAGCTGACCTTTCAAGTTCAAACTAGCCATATTAGCCTATAGCTATCTAGCTAGTTGCTGCCCATCCTAGTTCATGAATGCCATCCCGTTTTGTTATTTAGTTCCTTCTTTCCTTCTTCTTTAGAGTTCCTTCTTTGCCATTCAAGTTTCAAGACTCTGAGAAATGTTTGTATAACTCCAATCTGCTAAAATTGAAAATCAGTTATTTTCTTGAGCCAAATCTCAAAGCACACCTGAGCTCCATAATGACATAACAGTAAATCCCATACAGCACAGTGGGTCAGTGGGAAGATCATATTAGAGATGTTACATTGAATTAGGCCCATGACACTGCACTGTAGACAACACACTCATATCCAACACTGAGTCTCTGTCTTCTTCTTCTGTCCTGTCGTCTCGTCAGGTGACCAACATGATCAACTATAAGATTGAGGCGGTCCTGGGAAAAACCAAGTGCCTCAAGAATGAAAACCACGACTTGGACAAATGCAGTCTGGGGAAAAAGGTGAATCTATTTTGTGTGTGTGTGTGTGTGTATGTGTGTGTGGGTGTCAGAGTGTGTTTGAAGTAATATTCAACTATTATTCAAGTACATTTGCAAAAAACACTTTTAAAATACTTTTTTTCAAGATGATGTTATGTGTAGTAAACCTCCGGCATTAGCAGCTCCCGCTGTTACAATTAGAAATTATGTTCATGCTATGTTTTCCGATTATTTATTCATAAGGAATATATTCACAAGGCTGTCACACAAAACAACAAAAAACTCAGAAAACTCAGTTGGTGTAAGATGTGCTTCTTTGCATGTGTCTGCTGGGGGAAAAAATGGCACCTGAGCATGTAAGGTCAATGCACATATAAACTATAAATGCTATATTAACGTTTGATATCACTTTAAAAGGAGCAATTCACATAATCCAAATGAAATGGCGTCTTAAAGAGGATGTGTCATTTTCAATATGCATGTGTTTAATACGGACCTACACATAGTTTTGTTACTTTTCAGTGTGTTGTTATTAATATTATGTGTTGTTATTTATATATTTTGTACTGAAAAGTAACAGAAATGTGTGCTGTCACAAAATAGACACTTTTTTGAAAAGGATATATGTTTTGTGAGAGTGGACTCAGATTGGACTGGTGTGTGTGTGTGTGTGTGTGTGTGTGTGTGTGTTTGGGTTGATGTGTACAGTTCTGTTCTGTTAGCACTTTATGTGATTCTTGTGCTGTCTGGCGTAATCCTGTTTATAGCCTTATTATGCTTACTCTCTAGAACAGTGTGTGTGTGTGTGTGTGTACATGTGTGATGCCTCCTGCGGTGACTTGTAATTGAAACTGCAGACGTTGTCCTGCTGAGTCGCCATTTAACCGCCTACAGGATGCAGACATTTAACAGCTTCCACACCCAAACATACAAATGGAAGCGAAAGCCATATTTGGGTTACAATTCACACGACATCACAATAGACCTTGGTGCGAGTGTTTTTATTGGCCCACCCTGACTGCTTGGTAAAGTTAACCTCTTAAAGTATCCTCTATATTAGCACAAAACCTAGTAATGATACACAACATTTTCATATAAATAGATCTCCGTTCTGCTATCGCCGATTGATATAATAACAGTGATTCAACCTATATCAAGTTCATAAAGCTTTTCCATTGTCTGTTCTAAACAGCCGGTGTCTGGTAGCTCTTTCCCGGGAAAAATCCTCTGCCGCACAGGAAGTGATGCGTTTTATGTTTCCGGTTTGTTTGGAATAAACAGAAGAAGAAGAACTGGGTAGTTAGCATGAGCAGTGATAGCCACCATGGCTGAACAGACAAAGAGAAGAGAAACTCAAACTGCATCAACAGAAAATCCAAGCTCCGCCCACACTGTTTGATTGACAGGTGATGTCTGGGAAGCGCAGTGCAGAAACACCACAGTGATGAGGCTGAGCAACAAAGATGTCGGCAAAATTGAAAACAAAAATTTAAATCATGTGGATTACAACTTTAAGAGTTCCATTGAAATACAGTTTGTTTACTGGATTCAACACTCTTTGATAAATTATTACCTTACATTAATCATTCAATTTCTTTAAAATCCAGATATAATTATTCATTCAATATCTGTAAAATATAAAGGTTGCAATCTAAAGACTATTAGCATTTTGTTAAAATTCTATTCTTTAGAAACTATCATAATTTATTTTAAATGTCAGCTGTCAATCGTGATGTTCTCAATTTCTCATTTTGGAACAGAACTTTCCAATTGTAATTGAAGTGTACAGGAAAAGATAGCTGTCACCTCAGCAAATGGAAATCAGAATAAATCAGGACTTTAAGTAGAAAAGTGAAAGGACATAATCCTTAACTGTACTTCACCACCATCCAACCCAAATTTGAAGAAATAGCCCTGTACCACTTTCTTGTGCCTCATTCTAAAATATTTATTTATTGTTGCATATATTCCTTTATAAGATAGATTACCTTTAAATGAGTATTTTCCTCATTCTGACGTACATGTTTTTGTTGTTTCCCTCTTTGCAGCGTCTGACGTGCCAGTTCACGGTGAGTTTCGACCCCCGCAACCAAAAACATGAGCTGGTGAAGTCTTCCTGCACGAAGATCCCGACCGTCACCCCGTCTCCCTCCTCCCCTTCCACCTGAACAAACCCCTCATCCAGCTCACTGATGGAAAACACAATCCTGATACTGCAAACCAGCACTCAACTTTGGAGTTTTTACTATCTCCCTACACTTTGATATAATGTTGATGGTGTTTTGTGAATAAATGTTTTGCAACTGATTTGAAGCGGTGGATGTGTGTTTTGCTGGATGACGAATGACGACACACAACATTGTCTCTGTAAAACTTGTTTGGAGAGGCGTTGGAAAAAATGTTACAGGTGACTATGACCGCACCCAGGATGTAATATTGGTTATTGTTACCATAATATGAAGCTTATTTATATTTACACTACCAGTCAAAGGTTTGGACACACCTGATTGAATGTACTGTGTTTTTCATTCTCTTAAAGCCATTTTGATCTAAAGGCTTCTGCTTAAATGCTTGAAATTTGACAAATATAAATGAATTTCTTTCCAAAGCCTTTGCCTTTCCATCAAAGCAAAGGGCGGCTACTTTAAAGAATCTAAAATATAAGATAGTTTTGATTTGTTTAACACTTTTTTGGTCACTGCATAATTCCATTTGTGTTATTTCATAGTTTTGATGTCTTTACTGTTATTCTAAAATGTGGAAAATAGTAAAAAATAAAGAAAAATGTGTGTGTCCAACCTTTTGACTGGTAGTGTTCAGCTCCAACAATCATTCTATGAACACTTATGATTCTCCTTTTCATTGTCACTACAGCAGCTTGTTGTACATCTTGATGACATATTCCTCATTCATTGATTTCTGGCTTTACAAAATGGTTGTTTATGGTGAAAAAAAATAAAGTTTCATTCCAAACTGTTATGTATCCTCTCAGAAAAAAAGTTATTTGATGTCATTGCTTATTATTTAAAAACATAGACAATCTTTGTAACATAGACGATCTTTGTAATGCAAAGCTTGCTTGGGGAGGACACGGCACCAAATATGTGCACCAACATGCGGTATTCTTTGGGGGTTTGACTGGTATCACCTATGTCCAGAGGCAATCATTCCCAGTTGAAATGGTGACACTGGAAACAACCCCGTTTAGAGTGCAAAAGGACAGTAAGATCTGTAGGCTCGATCCTATGCTAGATGAGGGCATCATAAGAGTAGGTGGCCGACTACATAGATCTGCAATGCCTGATGAGACCAAACACCCTTGTATCTCGCCCAAAGATGCCCACATTTCAGTTCTCATACTAAGACACATCCACGAGCGCTCCGGACACAGTGGTAGAAACCATATGCTTTCAGAGCTCCGTAAAAAATACTGGGTTGTAAAGGGAAACTCAGCAGCAAGGAAAGTAATCTCAAAGTGTGTTGTGTGTCGACGTGTGAGAGGCAAAACAGGTGAGCAGAAGATGGCAGACTTGCCGCAGGAAAGAATCCTACCTGACCTCCCTCCTTTTACCAATGCCGGATTGGACTATTGTGGCCCGATTGAAGTGAGGCGAGGAAGAAGCCAGATCAAAAGGTATGGAGTCCTGTTTACCTGTATGTCTAGTAGAGCCATACACTTGGAGGTAGCCTATTCATTGGATACCGACTCTTGCATTCATGCTTTGAGAAGATTTATTTGTAGGAGAGGGCAGGTTAAGCACATCAGATCTGATAACGGTACAAACCTGGTGGGTGCTCAGGCAGAGCTCAAGAAGGCCCTGAGTTCACTAAATGAGAGGAAAATCCAAGGCGCTCTGCTTCCTGATGGAATCCGGTGGAGTTTCAATCCGCCAGCAGCGTCACACCACGGTGGAGTCTGGGAAAGACTCATAAGATCTGTCCGTCAGGTGCTGAACTCCATTCTCCATCAGCAAACCATCGACGATGAAGGTCTGCAAACCATCTTCTGCGAGGTAGAATCAATGCTCAATAACCATCCCCTCTCCACCGTGTCCTCTGAGCCACACGACTTGGAGCCGCTGACTCCAAATCACATCCTCTTGCTAAAAACACAACCTATCCTACCCCCTGGAACCTTTCTGGAATCTGACCTTTATGCCAGGCGCCGCTGGAAACAGGTCCAGTACATGGCCGACCTTTTCTGGCACAGATGGACAAAGGAGTACCTTCTGCTGCTCCAAGAAAGGCAGAAATGGACAAAAGTGAGGAAAAACTTGAACATTGGAGACATTGTCCTGGTGGTTGACCCCACTGCTCCTCGGGGGTCATGGCCATTAGGCAGAGTGCTGGAAACCAAGCCTGATGGAAGAGGTCTGGTCCGCTCAGTGAAGCTCCAGACTAAGACTTCAGTCCTTGAAAGGCCCATAACTAAGCTGTGCCGTATCTTAGAGACCGAAGAATAGTTCTTCTTTCTAAAGATCAAGACATCAGTAAAGTGTGCGCCCTCCACAGGTGGTGAGGGCGCTCCTTTAAGTTGATGGGCACGGCACCTGGCGGGGGAGAAAGCGGGTTACAGCAGATACCGTCTTTGACCTCAGCCTCAGCCTCAGCTCTGAACATGTCTGCTGGTGAATGGCATCTGCAACGCTGCAGTTAAAAATTAAAGACACTGAAGCGACATCATCTTATTTTTGTATTAAGTTTATTTCTGTAATAAATGCCAAGCAACAGTGAATGATGAACTCTCTCTGGACAATTTATTGGAAACAAGGCTGCGAGTCTGACATACTGCACCCGCACTCTCTATGTGGTAAAAACAATAGGAAAGTGGAATAGGGGTTAAAAGAAATACCCAACTTTAAGAGTATTTTTGCCACTACATTTCGTCAAAGACGAAAGGGCGCTTGGGTGAGCTTGCTTGCACACTCTGCAGGTGAGACGCCTTTTGCAGTCTCTGCTAATGTGGCCTGTGGAGAAACAGCCAAAGCATATGCCCTTGGTCTTTAAGAAGCTGAGTTTGTCTCTATGTGTTTTCTTTAAGAACTGTTTACACAACTCCAATGTGTGTTTACAGCTACAAAAGGGGCATGAGGGTTCAGGCACCTTTTCTTTTTGGGCAACAGTGACACTTGTGGCAAAACTGCTGCCGGACAGCTTTGAGACCTGTGACTTGACAGGAGATCTAGCAGCCTTTCCTCTACTAGATGACTGATCTTGAAGGTCACCAAAGAGTGGGTCGGCTGCTATGCGAGCTTGTTTTTCAATAAAACAGATAAGGTCCAAAATTCTAGCTCTATGATTGCGCTCTTCTTGCAACTCATAAGCTTTGTTGCGCCATTTCTCTCTGAGCTTGTATGGTACCTTAAGTACAATGCTTCTCATGTTGGATACTGTGTCCAATTCCTCCAGGTATTCCATTTCCTCCATAGCATTGTAGCAGCTCCTAAGGAACATGGCATAATCCTGCAGTGATCTTGAATCCTCAGATTTAATTTGGGGCCAGGATAGAGCCTTTTCCAAGTAAGCACAAAAGATCCTGTATTCGTTTCCAAAGTTTTCCTTTAGTAACTCTTTTGTTTTCTGGTAGCCTCTATTTGGGGACATGTACTCACAGCTTTTGACAAGCCTTTGAGCTTGGCCTTTTGTAAATTGTATAAGGAACTGCAGCCTCTCTCTGTTGTTGTCTGTTTTATTTTCAATCAGGTTTTCAAACGAGTGAATGAAAGACTTATATTCCAGAATTTGTCCATCAAAGAGTGGAATGCTTCCTTGTGGTAGTGTAGACAGAAGTTGCTGCTTTGCAAGAATCCTTGTTAAGTCGTTTTGATTCTCCAGAATTTTGATCATGTAGTTTTCCTGTGCAGAGCTGGGTGTAGAAGGACTATGCCCTTGTGACAGAATTGACTGTGTGTCTTGTGTTGATCTGGCAAATGACTGAGGAATCACAGGGGGCATGACAGAGGGAATTCTGAGCGCTGAGGTCTGCTGCGGTTGTGGCTGGGTGTTAGTACTGGCCCTATAAACAGACTGGCTTTGATGATTATCTGCACTTAAATCAAAGAGGGGAAATTGAAACTGAGCACCTGCCTTGCTCCTAACCACTGGAGCATCCTTATGAGGATAAAGTGAACTCTCCAGCTCTTCATCCCATTGTGCATCTGTAGCTGCTGCTGCGCCAGCTATGTCTTCCATTGCCTCTGCACCTAACACAGGTTTCTGAACAGGGGCTGCATGAGGCTGCACAGGGTTAAGTATTGACATTTCAGCCTCTTTTAGATAATTAATCTTGGCAGTAGTGGCTGCTATTTCTGTATGTAATTCCAATGTTTCTCTTCTTTTTCTTAGCATTTGTTCCTGTTCTTCAATGGCATGCTTTTCTTGCAGCTTTGCAGCTTTGGCCATTAAAGCTGCTCTCTCTGCCTCTGCACTAATACGTAAGGATGAAGAAGATGAGGAGTATGACTTGACTGAGGACCTGACTGATGACTTGACTGAGGACCTGACTGATGACGACTAAGAGTGGCAGATGAGGAGACTTCAGCTAAACTGGGGTTTTCCATGGCTGAAATCCATTTCGTGGCGTTGGCAAGGAAAGCTACGATTTGTGCACATTTAGGCTGATACCATTTTTCATTGTCTTCCCTTTTTGCGTCCTCATCCAACATTTCAACGTAGGAGGCATGCAAACCTTTAAAATCCTCCATAAGTTCATTAAACTTAATCATGTTTCCTTTAACTTCATCAAGATAATCTTTATCAGTCATCAAATTGTTCACGACGTTCATTCTCCGTGTTAAATGTGACAGTTTTCCTGCTCTGGATGAGCGCAGACGCGCAGCTGCTTCATTCATGTCTTTAACAGGAGTTATTTCTGCTTCGTCAGAACTTGCCATTTTACAAACTTCCAAAAACACTCAAAATATTTATCTTTCTTCGATTAATCCAAATAGTCTTCAAAGGTACAGAAACAGTTCTTATTTTTTCCAATATCTTTTAATTTCCTTCATACTAGGCGTCTTCACCGCTCTCAATTGTTTGGCCACGTCATAGTAAAGTTGAAAAATAAAAGATCACAGTCCATTAACACAAAAATCTGCGGTGAAATTCGTTTCTGGCCACTAAAAATAATATTTCCAAACAAATAATCCTTCCAAAATGTTTGTTTTAAGAGCACATACCTCCTCTGACGTGTTTCTTTGTTTAGTGGCCATGCGTCAGGGCCAGCGTTTCCTTTGGGTTTGCTCCGCGTAATGCTCCAAAACAAATCCTCCAGTATCAATCCACAGCACGTCTTTGACGAAATGTAGTGGCAAAAATCCTCTTAAAGTTGGGTATTTATTACAGAAATAAACTTAATACAAAAATAAGATGATGTCGCTTCAGTGTCTTTAATTTTTAACTGCAGCGTTGCAGATTGCTGCTATTCACCAGCAGACGCGTTCAGAGCTGAGGCTGAGGCTGAGGTCAAAGACGGTATCTGCTGTAACCCGCTTTCTCCCCCGCCAGGTGCCATGCCCATCAACTTAAAGGAGCGCCCTCACCACCTGTGGAGGGCGCACACTTTACGTGATAAATAAAATAAAATAAAATCAGTAAATTCATTAATAGAAATAAACTTAAATGCGGCTCCTATACAGACGATGACAACAATGATTTTGTGATAGTAGGTGTCAGTTTTTTCAAATATCTAATATTTGGATGTCAGGTATCTAATATCTATATATCTAATTTTGGAATCAAACTCATCAATGTTGATTCAAGTGTTGTAAGCAAGAGGTAAAGAGCACATGGATTCTTAAATCAAAATGTAATTAATTGGTTTGGGTTTTTATGAATAAATCTCTGATTGCACTCATTGCATCTCATGGAGGTTTTGCGAAAACAGCACCTGTCTCCTTAACATTAACTGAGTTTGAGTTGTCTTCATTTTCTTTCACATATCTGAAAAGAAAGAATGATCTGGCATCAGACCCAAGTTCTGTTTTCCCTCATTCAACATTACAGATTTGTATACATTTCTGAAAGCAAGAATGAATGAGATACAATGGGAGATTGTTAAAAGTCCGTCATTACAAAGAATCTATCCTGCGTTGTCATAATAGCATGATATTCTTCCTCAATAGTTGTCAAGTAGAAATGAATAGGGATATTGAGGCACAGCGCACAAATCTCTAAGTCAGTCGGTTGTCAGATAATTCCTTGCACCTTCTAATAGATGAAAAGAGACATTGAAAAATGTATAGATAAATTTAGAGTCCCCATGAAATTAACTCCCAATACTTTTACTAGTATCTTTAAGTATCTTTAAGTGAGTATCTTTCATGGTGACATCATGCTGCACCAGGAGGCATAAATATAAATTTCTAACCAATAAAACCATCAGATTTTTGAACAATCCCGCCCCTCCACACCCCTCCCATCAAATAAGACTGTCTTTCTCTCCCTGACTCATATTCCATTGATTTAGACTTTTGAATGATCCCTCCCTGCGTTATGTCCCGCCCCAACATCCTGTTTCAACAAGAAATGCATCAAATCAAGTAAGTAAAGATGCAGTTTCATGGGGTCTTTAAATATCATGCACTCTTAATATTGTGAGTTTGAATTTTTTCTGTGTGTAACTCCCTCCCAATCTCTCTAAAATCTAAGAATTTCCTCTATTTAATGAAGCAGAAATGCCTTAAAAATGAACTAAATAATAAACAAAAGTAGGGAGAGACAGCGGCTGATGTGATGAATGTGCCGACTTCTTTACTCACTGCATTCATATAGCTTGTTGATCCTGAGGATGTCGATATCGGACATGTCACAGCACAGAGGAATCTGGAATGGGAGTGATGGTATCTTCTCCATACGCTGATGTGAAGGCAGTCCTAGAGAGGAAAAAAAAAACACAAGAAAACACACAACACAAGAAATTAATACACCAATGAAGAAACTGTCCTTGTTTACGGTTGTAGGAGAGTGATGGAATATTTCCAATGTCCTGCTGAAACCTTGTATCTCCCAAAGTGTTTGTCAAAGAAATGGTTGATTTTCCTGTTAACAGCTGTGCATTTTTGACATTTTACGTTGCATTTTCAGTACTTTGGCTTGATTTCAGGGTCATAAAACAATTGAATATAATAATAATTGAACACACAAGGTTTTTGCAGTAAACTGACAATATGAAAAATGAATGTACTGCTTAATAACAATCATATCTTGCTAAATATCAGTGTTCATGATATTAAGATGAGAGGTTACCTTCCGTAGTGCGTGATGGAGGAGTAGTCATACGGAGTGTTCAGGTTGTTAGTGTCCGCTTTGTGGAAGTTGTAGGAATTAGCTGTGGAATAAAATATTTAATATATTTATATAAGATCCTCAAAGTAAAATAAATGAAGCAGTGATTCTCAAAGTGAGGTTGAAGAGGTTCTTCTTGGTTTCAAGGAGGCTTCCAGAAAAACAAAAATTTCTTGCATGTACCTTTTAAGTTTAACACAAGGAGAAAATCTCTCTCTCTCTCTCTCTCTCACTCACTCACACACACACACACACACACACATATGTCCATTTTGCTATTCTCTGTTGCCAATTGATACCATATAGAAGAAGAACTGGGTAGTTTGCATGAGCAGCGATAGCCAATGTCTGAACAGACAAAGAAAAGAGAAACTCAAACTGCATCAACAGAAAATCCAAGGAGACAAATTAATTGCTCAGAGGAAAACAAGCTGCTAAAAAGGAAAGTGACCGTCTCTGAGCCAAAACTAGAGTGAACACCAGCGTTGTCTGTCCAAGATGAAAAACACAATGAGGAGCGATGCAGATGTGTCTCTTTTTTCTTTTGGACTGGTAGATTTTGCCATCGTTTATTAGCTGCAGTCTACATTGAGTGTCATTGTTATTATTATGTTGGGCCAGTTCCTAAACTGAGTGCAAAACACCAAAGCAATGACCACTTATCACTTATCAAGGTGTCACCAAAAAAATAAAAACAAGAATCAGACGGATTATCTCTTTAACTAAAACTTAAACTCTTATTCATTTTATTATAATCGGTGAACAATTCAATAGGTTACTAGCCCCAAACCCCACTCCTCAACAAACAAACTTATTCCACTTGAAACCATGGAAGCTACCATAGTGTACAGTTGCACTGGGGCTCAGCGCTCACCTGTCGGGATGTTTTCCCAGTTGATCCGGACATACTGGTCCCTGTCGCTCCGGGTGTGTTCGTGGTGGAAGCCCAGAGCATGGAGCAGCTCGTGCTGAACGATGCCATGATGAAGACAGCCGTGCACAGACAGAGACAGCTGCTGCTTCCCCCCATCTCTCCCCAGGTTAGACCAGCACCTACAGTCACCGACACATTACATTACATTGTGTCATTTAGCAGACGCTTTTGTCCAAAGCAATTTACAATAAGTACATTTTGTCAACAGTGGTCAAACTGACCGTATATCTCATGTCAGTCTTCATCAGCTAAGCCTTTAATAGGAATAAGTAGCATTTGTAGAATCAGAGTTTTTAAAATCTTTTAATAAGAGTAGAAGGGAAAAAAGATTGTTACATGTTTGTTTTTTTGGGTTGTTTTTATTAAAGTACTTATCACATCTTTAAGCACCTTGACATCCACTATGAGTACATTTAATGCCATGCTAATCTGTGATGTGCCACTGTTTTCCTCCATCGTTGCTCCATTCTTTACATTACATTATGTTAGACACAGTAGATGTCAGGTTGCAAGTTTGATTCCTGACAGCAGCAGGACGGTGTATACCAGTTGTGAGCTGGTGACTGGTGGGTGGCTGGTGTTATGTTATATATTACAGCAACCATAACAACTGCCAAACTTCCCTTGTGCAAACCATTTAAACCACAACTGCTTTGGAAGACACTGCAGTGTGAGCAACCTGCACTCTTAGGAAATGGTGTGTTCTGGTATTGTGTTTGTTCATATTTGTGTATATAGGATGGATATGCAAAAAGACAAATTCCAATGACCTGCTTTAATATGGCTAGTACATGGCTAGAACCAAAATTACTTTACTGTTAATTTATTTTGAGCCTATCCAGATTTTCTCACTTGGTTCAAATGTTGCAACCTGTAGTATTGCCTTGAACTGGTTAGAATAAAATAAAAAAAAAAGTTCAGCATTTGTCACTCAAATATCTCAGGTTTTGATCTAAAGCAACCACATGTTATGCAGATGTGAATCTGACATACACTCACCCAAGTTTGCTCTCAATGCTGAGGTAGTCAGACTGGCCGCTGTGAGGAACAAAGCGAACGCAGGTTTTCATTTGAAAAGTCTTCATAGCGTTCTCAATCGTGGCTCTTTCAGAGTCATCTGCAGTGAAAAAGAAATGATCACATGCATTCATGCTGTAACTGCTGAAGGATTTTCATCTGGAGGACCTGCTCACTCACTGAATTACATTTGTTGATTTTTGCTCATACATCATTAGGGAGGAAAGTACTTTCTGGAAGCGAGGCAAAGAAAACATTATACAGCCAAATGCTTTGAGACAGTGAGTGGAAATTGACATTTTTTGATATTGACTCATCTAATTATAGTATTTTACATCAAAAGAGCGGTTTTCCATTTCTATCTCTGGTCACTGTGGTAACCATGTTCAAACAGCATAAAATGTCGACTTTTAAGATTATATAATCTAGTTTTGATTGATCTCAAGTATAATCTCAAGAAAATCTCCAGCATATAACCTGCCAATGTGGTGAGACACACTTTCTCTTGCAAAAATGTTATCTTGAATCCAGAGGGATTTTACTTATTTCAAGAGAAAGTGAAACTGCACTGGAAATGTAAAATTATCTCACTCCATGGGAAGATGTTTCCTCTTATTTTAAAGGTCACACATATACACAAGATGGGACCTTTAAAAAGAAGACTCTGTACTAGATTAAATTACTTGCTAGAGCAGATACTATATATTTACAGCGTACTGACATCATTTGAATTTTTTGTGGACGTTACATTTATGTCATACATCACAAAGCACTTACAGAAGTAATCACTGATGGTGTACGGCACAACCAGTCCGTTAGGGGATTTTTCCCATCTGCAGTAATCTGACCAGCACTTCAAGGCATTCCTCTTCTTTGAAAGAGCCACGTCTCCCTCCACCAACATATGGTCGAAGCCTGGAGTCCATGCAGTCAACATGTTAAATAGATTGAGAATGTACTAGAGGTGTGACCAAGTCATCTTTGCTCGAGTCCCAAGTCAGTCTCAAGTCTTGAGGCACAAGTCTCAAGTCAAGTCCCAAGTCTAAATGTAGATTACCAAGTCCAAGTCAAGTCCATGTAATTAATGTCAAGTCTCAAGTCTAAATGTAGAACACCAAGTCAAGTCAGAACAAATCTAGTATCAATTTAATATCTTAAAGAAAACTAAATATCTAGGACTTTTCAATGCAATATGGTTTTAATAGGATAAAAACTTGGTAAGAGCATCATGAGTTTGATTTCTATAATCAGTTTCAACTTCAATAAATTCAATCATTCCATACAAATTCAGAAAACAGAATTTAAATTCAGTCGTCTGCTGGAACAAATCTCATCACTTTCAATCTAAGTCATTTACACAAACACAAGATCTCAAGTCAAGACTTTAGAAACCTTTTCAAGTCATCAAAGTACAAGTCACCATAATGCAGAAAGATTATTCTTACATTTTAGGCTTTTAGCAATAGCACTTGTCAAGTGTAGCTTGAGTACGAACAGTTGAATACGTGGACATTTTTATATCGTCACAAACACTAGGACAAAGCAAGAGCTAGGAAAAAGACAGAGGGTCAGCTTAAGAATTGTTAAATGCGTTTTCCTTTTATTCCTGGCTTCAAACCTTTGTGAGGAGAGTGCTGATTTTTCACTTTCTGCCACATCTGTCAGTTTTCTTCATTCATTTGTTTGAATACTTTGGCTTACTCCTATACACTTTTCTCTACACTGTTAACCTTTGGAAGGAAGAATGTTCAGGTGTCATTACATTACATACATACACATTACAGAAACATCCTAACTGCATCATTCTACCTCCCTTTAGATTGCAATTAATTTAATTTTGCCATTGCAGAAAGACCTAATATATGCAGACAGGAGTGAGTTAGGATCTAACCCACAGTTTGGGCTGTGGATATTATAGAAGCATCCTAACTGGTGAAATTTCCAAACATAGCAGCCTGATTTTAATACACCCAAATGGCTATCCTAGCTGGTTATCAGCCAGCTATTACTGTACACTAAAATAATACATTAAACCTCAAACTAAAAACATTCCACTGAACTTGCAAGGTAAGTTTCAAACTTTGTCAAAACTACTGAGATGGTCAGACAGTGTCAAAGTGACGGAACAAAAAGTTAATTTTCTATTGCTACAACATTGTGGATCTTTAGCTGGCTGGACATAGCAGTAAACAAAAAGCGACCATAGCAAAAAATTGGAAATTGCCAGTGAATTACACTGTGAATATTCCAGTTATTATCCAGACTATGCAACAATTCCTCTGGTTGGTATCAAGTACAGTTGCCTCTGATGAACAATCGCCTAATACAGACAGCAGTGAAACATGAGAAACAAGAAAGGATGGTAAAGTTAAAGGTCCTATATCATGGAAAACAGGATTCCCCTTGCCTCTTTGATTGTTGGATGTGCTATCTAAACATGGTGAAAGTATCAAAACTAAATCCACACAATCCATATTAGAAAAGTGAGCCTCTAAACGAGCCATTTGGACTAACGTAACTTTGTGGCGTCACAAAGGTTTGCTCATTATCGTTTTTGTAAGAAATAATAGACTAACAAAGTGTTTTTTTCAAAGCGGTTGAGCGGTTGTCATTGTTTATTACCTACCTACCTACCTTTCCCTACCTATAGCTGCCGGGCCGCAGTATCTGACGTTTCACTCTTGAAACAGTTAGCCAATCGGAACCGAGGGTCGTTAATATTAATGAGCCTTAAAGACACGGCGACAGAAACAGTCTGTACTTGGTAAGGCTCAGAGAGATGGTGGAAAATGTAAAAATGGATTGAGAGTGTTTTTGGTACATGACACCACACAAACAGCTTTGAATGGACCTCAAGACAGAAAATAAAACACTGGAAAGTGTAGAATATGGGATCTTTAAGACAGGAAAGAAAGATGTTTACCAGTCCAATGAATCTGATCTAACCTGGCTTGAATGTTGAAAGGTGGCTGGCTATAAAGTGGACTCCTACCATCATAAACAGCAACTTATGCTCAATTAGGCCACAAAACACCGAGAGACAGAATTCAAAAGTGCATCACAAACAACAAGGCAATAATAAACAATGTGTCTGTTTCACAGTTGAGTCAGAGATTGAAGGACCACTGAGTGAAGACGTCAAGCTGAGATGGGTGAAGCAGCCTGATGGAAAGGTCTTCCACAAGGAAGAAAGGAAGGAGGAGAAGGAGGAGAAGGATGAGAAGGATGAGCTGTAACCTCATATGATGCTTTTAATTTTCAAGTTGCACTATTTCACTTGAAGTATTATTCATTACTTCACAATGATAAAATCAGAAATTATGAACATGCTAGCATATTTGTACATCGAAACTATATTTTTCACAGGGATCCTAACCTTGCGGAATAGCGTTTGTCTTCAGCGAAGTTTTAGTAGTTTAAGTTTCATTAATTTTGGATGTAAGTGAATTCTGCATTACTTACCTTATATATCTCTCTTATCTCTAATAGAATTATCTTTGTTTAATGATGACAGCATGCACACACACACACACACACACACTTCGCTATCACACTCACAAACACATCCTCATTTCCCTTAGATTTCATTTTCTGCATCCAGCGTTTTTTTTTAATTCGTTATATTTTAATGTACTTTGGTTTTTCTTCTTGTAGACTTCTTTTTTCAGGTTCTGTTATCCAATTCAGTTGTGTTCTTGTTTGATTTTTCTTCTGATCTCTTGTTTGATTTTACTTCAGATTTCTCTCTGATTTTTCTTTGTCTCTCTTGAGGTGAGATGGTTTCTTAAGCCCCTTGAAAATGACAGATGTGCAGTAACTGATCCGGTGCTGTTGGAGGACAAGGGCAGAGTTTGTATGGTAAAAGTGTATTGAGAGATCCTGATGTAGATGATTTTCTGCCCATATAGGTGTTCTTCTAAAATAGGACAGAAGATAGTTGGTACATATCTTTAAAAAAAACAGACAGGTCTACACTTTGCTGTATTTGAACACAAATTAAAACCCATTTGTTTTTATTTTTCATCTTTAGAAAATGAATAAAAGGGATTTATTCATTTTCTATTTACTCTTTTTTAAAACATGTAAATTACGACGATTTGGTGTAAACTGCAGTTCTGTCTTTCGTTCATTTTTATTTTCCTTGTTTGTAAAGAGCTATATCAATAAAGATTCTCATTATTATTACTACTATTATTATCAATATTATTATTATCATTACTACTACTACATACTTTGACATATTCTGCAACTTTTTCAACAAAAACCTCAAACAAAAGCTGGTTTCATGAGCGAGTCGCCATTCAGAAATGGATAGAGTTAATAAATACAAAATAAATGTAAAAAAAAGAAAAAACACAATTCATAGAAATTCAGAAATATAACAGTGAGCATAAATGAATAAATACATGAGTAAGACAATGCATTTATATAGTCATTTATTTCCCCATTTATTTATTTCCCTATTTATTTCTGCATTTCTCCCATATGGTAATGAGGCTGTACACTTAAACACGTGTGGCTGGTGTTCAACACACTGTTGGTTGGTCATTGTTCTGGTGCGTTGCTTGATTGGATTTACTTCACTTGGCTGACAGCAAAACAACTTTGCCTGCAACAAACTTCAAGTCCCTTCAAAACACAAACTTTACAACTAGGCTGTAGAGGTTTTTTTAATCCCGTTTTTTTAATATTCCATCACAGTTTTGTCCCGTGACGTCATATTGTAACCAGATTGAGGCAAGCTTGCTAGGCTAGCTGTAGCTACAGGAGAATCATCAGCTCATGTTCTAGCCAATGAGAAACGACCGTGATATTGAGTTGTAAATGATTCGATTCATTTTGTTGGGAGATATATTCATACTCAAAATGTTGTGTTGTGTCATACGAACCGATCTAACTGAGAGAGAAACAAGAGTTTTTATCGAGTACCAAAAGCAACTTGGCACAAGGGGGAAAAATGTCAGACAACCTCCAAAAAGTGCACGCAGTAGCCTAATACAATAAACCACAAAATTAATAAAATAGCAAAGGACAAAGATCAATAAAACAGAAGGACAATGAGGTAGAGCAATGATAAAAAAAATATTGAAATAAAATAAAATATAATAGTTTCAGACACAAGGATACAACAAATGGAATAAATAACAGTCTAGGGAGATTGAATAAAATAACACAATGAGAATAAAAAGAAATAATAAGAGCCAAAGATTATAAAATGGCCTTATGATAAAACTGTTTTAAGACATATTAAAGGAGAATAGGATTGGCCCAAGAATTGAGCCGTGTGTTCATTGTGCCTTGTGTATCACATGTGATGTTAAATAAAATAAAAATAAAATGTGATTGAAAGACTGAAACTCTTTACTAGCATATTATGGAGCAGTTAGTAATACAGAAATAAACAAATAAATACTGAAATAAATCAATTGGGAAATAAATGAATAATAACACATTTATTACTTACATTTTCTTTATTCTGCATTGATTTACTTGTTTTTTGAATGAATTATGTTCACTTTTATTTTGAATTTTTTTCATTGACTGGTTTCTCTGTATATTATTTTTAGAAATGTATTTATTATTGAATATAGATTTATATATTTATTCATTCATGTCTAATTATGGCCGATTCTGTCCTCAATAGAAAAAGAGTTGGTCACTGGTCTACCTCTAATCAATCTGAATCAACCACTAGGTGGCAGCAAATCACCACCACAGTTTCTGCAGACTGTTAATCATCCCTTTGTAGCTGATAAACACAGTCCATGTACATGAAAACATGTTGGAAAGACAGACACACATACACATATACATACATATACAGACAACTGTGAATTTGTGTATTGGTATTGCTGTAAGTAGTACATTTATTACAGCTAGTCCTAGACTAAAAAAATGGACTAATTGGAAATCTAGACAGAAATGTTTGGGGTTTTTTTATTATCAAAGTGGCAATACAAGAAGCATTTTTCTGGAAATGTTCATGGACAATGCTCCCACCACTGGGCAACAAAGTGAGCCACGGGGTCTACAATCAAATCTATTGGTTCCTAGCAACAGTACTAATGCAACTCGTGTGGGAAATGTTGTTCATTACATTTGCTCAAAAAAATTGCAATCTGCATTGACTTCAAGAAAGTTATTTATTTATTTGTAAATTTAGAATATGTAACACCATTACAAGTATTTCATTACTACCCGGTGCTGTATGTGTATTGGTAAATGTCTTAAATTGTATGGAGAGGAAGAAAAATACAGGTTTAAAGCTGCATTTCCACAGATTTTTGTTTTTGTTAGAGGGTGGCTGGACAGCTGACCGGGCACTGGCATCCGGATGAAGCTGCCAGTTAAGCCAGCAGGGCCAGCCAGACTTAGCTTAGCCTAAGGAGATACGATATGGATATGCGGACTGCTGAGTTGGCCGGGTATCTGCTCTCTGCTCGGGCAGATGTAGTGTGTAACTTTAGAATGTGGAAGTGCATTAGTTCTGCAATAGAAAGGTATATTGATGGTAGTGTTGAAAGGCAAAGGCGCAAGTGACAGCAGTACAGTGGACTTGGGTCTGCTGAGACTGGGAAAAGAGGGGGGTGTTTCTGGGACGCTGGAATACACTGTTGAGCCTTCTTGAGGTGTCATGGTCCTAATTTAACGAAACATCGGTGAAGGGAGCTGCCCAGTTAATAACAACAGTGATTTGTCTACACTCACTGAAAGCTTGAGTAGACAGCTGGTGAATGTTGCTACCTATTTTATAGATAGATAGATGCATTTATTGATCCTTTCGGAAATTTGTTGCGTGCCATACAGCAATATCAGACAAATAAACAGACAACTATGACAACTACAATGACAGCAACAATAGCAACACAAATAACAACACTGCCACCTCACCGCAACGACAGAACACCCCACCATCACATCACAACATATCCCACATCACTAGAGTGCTCCTCACATTACAGGGTGCAGCATCCCAACACACAAAGGTCTAGTTCTTTCTGTTTCACAGTTTGTTGAGCAGTGCAATACTGGTAGGAACAAATGATCTGCAAGCCCGGTTGGTTCGGAGGTATGGCACCCTATACCATCGGCCCGATGGTAACAGCTCATATGCAGTAAATAGGGGGTGTGATTCATCTCTAGTAATCACTTGACCTTTCCTCCTTACTCAGGACTCACAGATCAATGCCATACTGTTTTGCTGTTGTCCAGCAATCTTACTGGACATGTTAACTATCTTATGCAGTTTGTTTTTATTATTCAGTGACAATGAAAAATACCAAGCAATAGAACAGAAAGTTAAAATGCTCTCCACAAAGGAGCGATAGAAAAGGACCATGATGTCTCTGTCCACTCTGAACTGTCTCAGTTTATGCATGAAATATAGATGCTGCAGACCTTTCTTGTAGATAACATTTGTGTTTGAATCCCATGACAGTTTAGCATCTATTATAGTTAGATATTTGTATTCACTTACTACTTCAATACCTTCCCCATTGATATCCATTTGTTGGTGGGTGCTGTTACTAGTTCTGAAGTCAAAGATGATTTCCTTAGTTTTCTTGGTATTCAAATGAAGAAAACTGGACTTGCACCAACCAACAAACTGATTTACCCAAGCACGATAGCTGGTTTCATCATCATCTTGAATCAAACCCACGATTGCCGTGTCGTCAGCAAATTTAATAGTAAAAAGATCAGATGTGTTGCTGCTAAGTTCATTTGTGTAAAGAGTAAATAAAACTGGAGAAATGGTGCTACCTTGTGGAGCCCCCGTGTTAGTAATAATAGGAGAAGACACTGCACCATTTACTCTGACACACTGTAACCGGTCAGTCAAAAAGGACTCTATCCATCTGATAATATTACTATTTAGTCCTAACTTCAGTAATCTCTCCATCATAATATGAGGTCAAATAGTAGTAAATGCTGACGAAAAATCCACAAAAAGAACACGAGCATATTGTTTGGGCTGATCAAGATGACAATAAATGTTATGCAGCATATACAGAAGAGCATCCTCCGTGCTCCTCCCACTCCTATATGCACATTGTAAGTGATCAAGTTCATGTTGCACTTCCTTAAGGACATGGTTTAAAACAATCCTCTCCAGGCTCTTCATTATAATCGATGTTAAAGCAACTGGTTGATAATAATTTAAGACAGACGGTTTTAACATTTTTGGCACCGGCACTATCAGTGAGGTTTTCCATGCCCTAGGAACATGGTGTGTATCGAGTGACATTTGAAAAAGCAGTCCAAACACAGGGCTAAGTTGTTCTCTACACTCCTTCAGAACCCTACCTCTAATCCTGTCAGGACCAGCTGCCTTTCTTGGATTGATCTTTTTAAAGGTTCCACAAACCTCCTCAGCTGTTATAACCAAGGGCTACCCACAGTCAAGTTGTTGCTTAATCAAGTTACATTCAGTGGAGAAATCTGATGTATCAAACCTAGCATAGAATGTATTTAAGTCATTAGCAAAGGTCAGATCATCCCCATTGTTCTTAACATTTCTTTTCTTCTCCTCCTTCCCTATCATTGTGTACCTCCTGCCATGCCTGCCTTAAATCATTACCCCTCATCTTCCCCTCTATCTTCGGTTTGTTTTTATGCCTGCAATCGTTGGTTATTTGCCTTATTTCCTTTTGTATAGCTTTCATTTGGGACACATCCCCCTGTTCAAAAGCCCACCTCTTCCTCTCCAGTTCTACTGTGAGGTCCCTACTGACCAATGGTTTATCATTTGGGAAAATCTTAATGGTCTTTGTTGGGATAACACTGTCCACACAAAATTGTATATAGTCCGTCACCACAGAGTTGAGTTCTTCCAAGTCCCTGCAAGTGTCTGTAAAGGTATTCAATGTTGTACAGTCAAAACAACCTTTGAGGCACTCCACTGCATCCTCACTCAACTTCTGAATAGTTCTTAGCTCAGGCTTGTTGGATTTGAGCCTCTGTTTGTAGTGGGGGACCAGGTGGACCACATTGTGATCAGAGTCCCCAAGGGGTGGCTTTGGATAGCCTCTGTAAGCATCCATTATATTGCCAAAACAGAGGTCAAATGTCCTCTCCCCTCTTGTGGGTCTGTTAACATACTGATAAAAGTTAGGCAGTGCATTCTTTATGGAACAGCCATTGAAGTCCCCCAGTATAAGCTTAGGGGCATCGGGTGCAATATTTTCTAATTTAGCCACTGTTTCATATATTACACCTGCAGCAGTCTTGGTGTTAGCACGGGGGCGAATATATACAACAGTAACAAATAACTGTCCAAATTCCCTGGGCAGATAGAAAGGCCTAAATGACAGGGACAGAAGCTCAATGTCGCTAAATCCCGAAACCCGAAGCGTAGAGTTATCAATCGTCTCCTTGAGCCATGTTTCGGTGAAGCACAGCAGGCAACTTTCCCTGTACTCAGAGAGGTACCTCACAGCAGTCTGAAGCTCCGTAAGTTGCTTGGGGAGAGAGCGGGTGTTACGATAGCCGTTGGTAGAGGTGGCCTACATCCGCGTGCATGAACTCTCCATCATATCCCACCACGCCGGCCCCTCCGCCTTGTTCCAGGTGTTTTCGCTCCTCTCCTGCATTCCTCAGGCAAGTCAACTGGAACGTAGTCGCGATCATAGTGCTCCCTCAGTCGCCAGAGTTGGTCATGACTATAACGGAGAATGCTATTTGCTGGGGCGGTCAGCTGAAGCTGCTCCACCGTAGAAACACGTGTAGTTAGCGTTTGTGTCGGCAATAGCAGGTAGATTACCAAAGAGATCGCATACAGGAACCCTGTTGGATGCATCTTGACTGCCTCCAGTTATTCTGGCACAAAAGGCACATAAAGACAACTTATAAACAAATTACAAACAAATGTGTCACCCGTCGCCACCATGCAGCGCCAGAAGTGCGCTGATATAGTGCTATAGATTAATACAGGATAGCCTGTTTTCTATGATTTGCATGGTAGTGTAACAGAGAGAAATGGACTCTATAATTTGAGTATAGTGTGTTTTTTTTACTCATGGACTTCTTTTGATAGAGGGGCTGAATTTATTGATGGACTGTAGTATGAGCACTAAGAGAGACCCTTGTGTCGTCCAATCATAGTGTTGCATTCAATGAGAAGCAGCGAGAATCCTGTGCATGCGGGAGAGAGAGAGCGTGACGACGAGAGAAAATAGAGAGAAGTCAACATGTGTAACGATGGAGATCGGTATAGTGAAAAAGAGTAGATATCAGCTATATTTCCACTCCAGTCTAGTTGCAAAAACAGTGGCGATCGTTGTAGAGAAGAAGAGAATCATTTGTGAGTTAAACACGGACGTTTTGTTAAAGGTTTGAGCTAGAAAATGTTTCCGTCGGACATCTAAGGGCTGCCGCCGCCACACAATGCTTATGTTAGCCTAGCGAGTTGAGCCTGGTTATTGCGTCGTGTTAAAGACCAATGGTTAGAGACCGTAGGTGTATGTAGAGACAGAGACGAAGGGAAAGAAGAATTAACTCGGTCGAGAGAGAATTCAACTTCTTTGCCTGTCAACACTGGGTGAGTGAGAACTGCGTTGAGTTGCCTCGCCAGTCAAGATAGAGAGAGTGAGATCTGCGTTGAGTTGCTTCACCAGTCAAGCTGTAGGGAAGAGAACCCATGTTGAATTACTTCGCCTGTCAAGACCGTGGCAGAGTGGAACTGTGTGCGTGCGAGGGAGGACGTCGCGGGAGAGAACTGTTGCTCACAGGACGTGGAGACAGTGTGGTGCAGTCAGGCGCGTGCGTGTTATCGTCTGAGGCGGTTCTTCTGAGGTCAGCGATTATCCCTGCCAACCAGTGACACTTCTTCATCGTCAGGTTCCTGATGGAGGTGATGTTCAAGGAATAACGGTACCAATTTTCTGTTTTATATTTGAAGAGACTGAAGTTGTTTTAGTTAAAGACAAATTGACATTTGTGCAAATGTTTTTAGTTTAAAGTGTAATTTGCCTCTATCTTGAAAGTTAAAGCTGAGATATGATCCAAGGTTTCAAGGTTTTACTGTACTCAATTTCACGACTGTGGGTGAGGTTAGAGTGTTAAAGGGGCACTTAAGTATTTCAAACTGTTTCAAGTCAGGGTATTGGAGGCACACTTCATTACGTCAGAAAGATAAGAGTTGAGTGCCCAATTACAGACATTTCAGTTGTGTTCTGAGGGAGGTAACGAGTGTTTTTGTTTTTGGAGTATTTCACTACTTCAGAGGGAATAAGAATTTAGTGTGCTTTTGATGTGAAAGTAAGGTTTCATTTTCTTTTGGAAAAATGACAGGAAAGACATAGGGTTAACATAAGATATGGGTTAACGGAAAATAAGTTGGATTACAAAGCAAATCTGTTTTCTTTTATTTTTTTGAAGAAAACTATTTTGGTTATTGAATGGTTGTAAGGTTTATATGGTCCTAAGCACCTAGGAAGGAGGTCTAATGAAAAATACTAAATACTGAACTGAAACATATATTTTATTTTATTTTTTGTTATCAAGGAAAACTCATTTAATATATGATTTCATTTGTTTTTACATGGTGAACTTGACCTCAGGTGTATTATTGTACCTACTAAGAGTTTATGTTAAGGTATCTTCTCTGGAGTAGGGGCGTCTCACTTACCGCTGTAGAGTTGCATAGGAGGGAGATATACAAGGTAGGTCACACAATCTTACCTGTGCATGTAACACCCCAGGTTGTCACTGTGATTCATAGTAAATCCTGGGGCCCAACTTATGTTACTTGTTAGCTTATTACAGGGTATTTAAGAGGCGAATTGAGTCGGGGGCAGGGGCTAGGACCCCTTTGTATTCTCGGCCATCCAGAGTAAGATAGATTTGCGCTCCTACCACGCGGGCGTGTTCCGTCCGCTACAGTAGTATATCATTCAGTTAAACTTTAAACAAGTTACAAGTTCACAAGTTAAACAATTTGTGAATTATGACAGATATCTCAACATATTCTGCAAAAACTATGATGGAAAAATAATGTAAACCACACTCTTCATGGTACAATACAAATTATATGTTTATCATTTGCATGTGTTTGCATCTGTCCATCTACAAATAAACCACACTGTAAACCCTAACAATGACTTAAATTGCCTTTTCAAGTGTGCCTTACTTAAATTTTACTAATGTGTTAAAATTACTTGTTTAAAATAAGTTATATGTACTTTTGAGGTGAATACACCTGTTTACTCAGTGCCTTAAGTTGACTTAACTTGACTTAAACGATTACTGTCGAGAACGTTTCCTTTTTGGCCAATTTGGCTTTCCGTAGTTTTTATCAGCGAGCAGGCATTGGGACTATTGGCAGCACATGTCTTTTCTTCAGTCCGCCAAAACAGCTTCTTCGTTTCACCTGTTTCATCAGTTGGTATCGGTAAGTAGCTCTCTCCTGGTTCCAGTCATATCTCTCCAACAGAAAACAGTTTGTTACCATCAGTGACTCCAGTTCCACCCCGGCCCCAGTCAACCAAGGCGTACCTCAAGGCTCTGTGCTTGGACCCCTCCTCTTTACCATCTACTATCTATCCCTTGGTCAGATCATCCGCCACCACAGTCTAAGCATCCACTGCTATGCTGATGACACACAGCTGTATCTCAGCACTAAACCATCCACTCAGCTCCCCCCACAGTCTCTTGTCAACTGCCTGCATGAAATAAAAGTATGGATGTCATCTAACCTACTCAAGCTTAACAGCAACAAAACAGAGCTCATGGTTGTGGCTCCCAAGGCGCTGCTCCGGAAGGTTGGAGATCTTCTTCTCGACGTGGACGGCTGCTTCATCTGCCCATCCCCAGAAGTCCGCAACCTGGGTGTCATTCTGGACTCCACCCTCTCCTTTCAGTCACACATCAAATCCATCACCAAATCCGCTTTCTTCCACCTCAAAAACATTTCCAGACTTCGGCCATCACTCTCTGACTCCGTGGCAGAGACCCTCATCCATGCCTTCATTACCTCCCGTCTGGATTACTGCAATGGAGTCCTGTTCAGGGTACCCAGCAAAGCCCTGGACAGGCTCCAGTATGTGCAGAACTCAGCTGCCAGGGTTCTCACCCGCACCAAGCCCTGGCAGCACATCACCCCCACCCTCATCCACCTTCACTGGCTCCTGGTCAAGTCCCGCATCTCCTACAAAATCCTCCTCCTCACCTACAAATCCCTCCATACCCTCGCCCCCCAGTACCTATCTGACCTCCTCCACCCCTATACCCCATCCCGGAATCTGCGGTCCTCAGACATGGGTCTGCTCTCCACCCCCAACACCAGCCTGCGATCTTTTGGGGACAGAGCCTTCAGTGTGGCAGCCCCCACCCTCTGGAACTCTCTCCCGGCAGAGATCCGCAACGCCCCATCTTTGGCCACTTTTAAAAAAATCATGAAAACCCACCTGTTAACCAAGGCCTATGGCCTCTAGTTAACTCTCTCATCCCCGGCAATTATTGCTATTTTTATTTTCTGTTCTTGTTTTATTTGTTTTGTCTGCCTCACTGTGTAAAGCGTCCTTGGGTCTCTTGAAAGACACTATATAAATCTAAGTTATTATTATCATTATTATTATTATTATTATTATTATTATTATTATTAAGTAAAATAGTATATAGTGTCAGCAGCCTCAATTCGGTTGATACATCAAGTTAACGTTAACCTACGTCAGATGGCTACCAAACCTTATCCACAATAGTTCATATATTCATCTGTTCGAGGTATTTTCAATGTTTTGACGTTAATGTGACTTGATGGCTAGCTACAAACTTAATTGCTGATGTTTATGCTAGCCAAAACACTGTCGTTAGCCTACATTTGCAAGGCTAAATTAGTTAATTAACACATGCTAGACATTAGCCAGTTTTAATTAATGTTGTTGTGCAAACTTAACTGAATTGTCAAGTGGATTTATGATTTTAGCTAAGTCTAATATTAACGTGTTTTACGGTAACATAGGATAATTAATCTCTCTCTCTCTCTCTGTCTCTCTCTCTCTCTCTCTTTCTCTCTCTCTCAGGTTCTGGTTAAAATAATGAAATAATGCTGTGGAAATGTAAGTACTGCATTTTTAGTACTGAAAAAAGAGCACAACTTCTCAAACACTACCGGTTAAAACACGGGAGCTACACAAGAACTGTTCCAATTCCTTGCCTGCACCATGACTGCTTGTGTACATTCAAATCTTTCAATGCACTGAAAGTTCATTTATCAAAAATTCATTCACATGTGCAGGTTAAAACATCAAGTGAAATTTCACATTAGTTTCCAGTGCCAGTTGTGCAATTTTTTTGAGCCCTGTACAGAAGCAGACTTCTTAACCCACTTGCGCAGTAGACACTTGTCCAATGCCCATATCTAGGTTGTAGCTTTGAAACTAAAGTTTATTCCACATTCAATGCACACAAAAGCAATAAACACAAGACACCAAATCAGAAGTTTAAACCAGGAATATTTTCTGAAATCCTCCATGGCAATGAAAATGACCCATCAGAAGAGGACATTACAGATTTTGATACCACAGAGATTGAGGGCAATGAGGAATCAACTGGTGAAACTGTACAAGACCTAGGGAGTCAGTTGGAGCATAACTTGGCTGCCCTGTGTTTAAAAATGCAAACAATTCTTCACATACCTCAGACAGCTATACAAGAAGTCTTGCAACAGATCAACCAGATACAACAACTGTCACAGAGAGGTGGTCAGTGCTGTCATGGAGAACAACGTGCTCCTGAAATTCTGCAACACAGGTGGATCCCTATCAACCAATAAAAGGAGAGAATCATATGTGTTAAGAGAATTTCCCGTAGTAATGCTGGTGGAATATTTTATTGATAAAGACAAGAATTCTGCTGTTTATGTCCCCGTACTGAATATGCTGCAGAAGATGTTAAACAACAGTGATATCTTGGACAAAGCTCTTTCAACAGACAAGCAGTCATCACATAGTCACATCACATAGAGTACAATACTTACCAAGACGGTTCACACTTCAAAGAGAATACCCTTCTGACAGAGGATGAATTTCAAGTTGTTCTTGGCCTTTATATAGATGATTTCGAAGTTGCCAATCTCTTGGGTACATCCAAAAAGAAACACAAGATGTGTGCTGTGTATTGGGTTCTTGCCAATCTGCCAGCAAAATATCGGTCCACTCTACACTCTATTCAGTTGGCTCTCTTATGTAAAGTCTCAACAGTCAAAGAGTATGGCTACTCTAAAGTTTTACACCCTCTCATTCAAGACCTTGTTTCACTGGAGCAACATGGTGTCTATATTGAGCAGCTAGGAACAAGTGTTAAAGGCACCGTTTTGTATTTGGCTGCTGATAATTTGGGTGCACATTCTCTTGCAGGATTCTTTGAGAGTTTCACAGTGGAGCACTTTTGTCGATTCTGCATGGCAACAAGGAACGGCATACAAGAGACAGAGGTACGCTCAGGTTTATTCCCTCGAAGAACAAAAGACGCTCACAATAGACAGGTGCAGGAAGTTACACAAGAGCCTTCTCTAGGCAAGCAGTATGGTGTAAAAAGAGGATGTCCACTGACTGACAACTAACAACATTTTCATGTTGTAAGTGGTTACCCTCCCGATATCTTACACGACCTGTTAGAAGGCATTGTTCCAACTGAACTGTCACTGTGTCTTCAGGATCTGATTAAGAAGAAGTATTTCAGTCTTGAATCACTGAACAAGGCCATTAAATTCTTCCCATACATGTTTACAGACAAAACGGATCAACCTCAGCCAATTGCAAAGACATTTTACACCAATGGAACAATTGGGGGAAATGGCCATGAAAATTGGGCTGTTATCAGGTTCCTTCCACTTTTCATAGGTCACAATGTCCCTGAAGGGGACGATACATGGGAAGTGTTGATGACATTGTGGAAATGGCTGTAGCATCAAAGTTCACTGATGAATCAATTTACTTTTTGGAGTGTAAAGTGTCAGAACACAGAAAGTTGCTGCTGAAAACCTTCCCCGATGTTAGACTGCGCCCTAAACACCATTTCCTGGAGCATTACCCCCAACTAATTAAGGAATTTGGTCCTCTGTCAGATGTCTGGACAATACGTTTTGAGGGCAAGCATAGTTTTTTCAAGAAGGTTGTCCACGACACCCAAAACTTCAAAAATGTTGTTCTTACATTGGCTGTAAGACACCAGAAAATGATGGGGTATCATTTAAACTCAAGCTCCTTTTTCAAGCCCTCTGTGGAAATGGACAAGGTTTCAACGGCACTGGTGACTTCCTTTCCTGAAAACGTTCAGGAAGTGTTCCATCAGAGAGATGCGCATCTAACTACTGTTCTTGTCGCATCATCTGTATGCGTAGATGGGATAAAATACAGTGCAAACATGGTGATCTCTACCGGTTCTTGCTCAGGCCTCCCCAACTTTAATCTGATAACACAGATTGTTGTCATTAATACTGAAATTCTGTTTGTCTGCAAAGCGATGACAGCATGGTTTCATGAACATCTAAGATCATATGAACTCTGCAACAATACTGCCCCACCGCTGACAGTTACTCAGTTATCAGAATTGAACGATGTCTTTCCACTGTCAGCCTATAGAATAGGAGGCAGACTGTTTGTGACACTGAAACGGTATATTTTGTGCTAAAGGGTTTTGTAATATGCGCACATTGAGGGGTGTAACAGTTAAACTGGCTAGAAAACCTAGTACCACTTGCTTAATTCCCCCCTGATACAGCCTTTTTCCAAAAACATGCAGTCAAGTGCTTTACAACACTGCGTTTGAGTGATCACATGCCTAGTTCATTTGAAAATTGGCTTTTTACATGTCACCACCCTTATTGGGAAACCACGTCACATTGCATGTTCTCAAATTAATTCTGTACTGCAGCCAACCATTAATCCAATGGGCAGGATATTGTCATTGAAACGGTAATCACTACCAGGAATCATTAGAAATGACTGTCGACCACCTGTGTGTTAAGTTTTTTTTCCCTCTCTCACTCTCTCAAGATGGCTACAGCACAGAGGCTGATTGTCAGGATTATTCTGTCTGAAGGGGACATAAGGAAGACTACTTTCCTTCAGAAGCCTGACACAGTTGAAGGATTTCAACTTGAACTTAAAGAAAAACTTGGACTTCAGTTCAACTTTGCATTACAATATGAAGATCCGGACTTTGACAATGCACTGCAATCTCACAGACATGGCAGACCTTCCTGAAAAGACCACTGTGAAAGTCATTCCTGTGCTCGACCTGGTTGAAGTCCCAACACCCAGCACACCCAGCACAACTGATACAGAAATTCTCAGTGACACATCGACTGGAAGACAGAATCAGTGGCCAGAAGAATTTGAGATTCCGTTATTTTCAGTTGATGTAGAGTTTCAACTTCGGCAAGGGAATCTAATCTATATGAGAGATGAAACTTACCTTGATGTGTCAAGAGACCTCAAACATCAAATCCTCGAGAAGTTGGCAGAGAACATATACAGTTTTAAGGCGTACCCCACTGATGAAGATTTTAAGGATGTAGCAGCAGCTTTGGTAAAGAAACATCCTTGCCTCTGTGAACCCGGTTCCTGTACAGGCTCGTGTGGCTGGAAAAACAGCCTGAAATTCAAAATGGGCAATTACCGAACAAAGCTACGAAGAGCAGGATGCCTGGATGTTGCAGTCAATGGAAGGAAACGCAGAAGAGAAGCATCTGATGGAGAACCATCAAGCAAAAACATGAAAAGAGCGAAGAAATGTGAGATCAACTTTTTACCCAATTTCCCAGAAGGAGAAGATCAATCCAGTCTTGAGGCCATCAGAAAGACCTAGTTGAGGAAATGAAGAAAAGAACACCAAATAATCAACTTGTGAAGCAGAAGATGGATATATCCTTTGCATTAAGGCGGAAAGAAGTGGTGGAGACCGAACCTGCTGTGGCTCGAGTTGTTGAACGTTGGCCTGCACTCTTCACGGAAAATTAAGTATGTTTTAGAATGACATTTTAAGTTTAACATTTCCTGCATCATCTCACCTTTAAACAATGTATTTGATTGAGTGTAAACTTTTTTTCCCAGCTTGATTTATTTCCATGCACGTTAATCTTTTTTATGATGGACTGTTTTGCCTGTTTTTAAAAGCATTTACCAAAATATATATTATGTTTGTATCTTTTCTTTTTTCAGGTTTTGGCCGAGTTCAACCGAATAGTAGGCAGAGATCTGAAGAACCAGTTCTGTGAGGCACTGGATAAACATAGTCCACGCTTCATGGAGCTTTTCCGACGAAAAAAAGGACATGTTGGGCAGGTGTTGGCAGATTTTCTTCAGCAAACACAGGTTTGTATTTAGGATCTTTTTGGACTTAGAATGCACTTAAATGGATAGGTCAACCACACTGCCTAATTCTGTCATTGTTTTAACACGTTAGTATTCTGACCAAGTATGTTCACAAACTGCCCCTTGACCTTTGCTGCTTTGACACATTTAATGATGGCTTCATAATGTAATTTTCCTGACACTTTCCTGAATGTCCTGCCACTGTGTTTGTATACACATAGCTCATGTACATAACTTTTGCCATTTTGTGTCCCCCTCCACGCCCCCTGCTCCCCCCTCTCCCCCCTCTCCCAATAAGACTTCAGATGTGATTGCAGTGCGCACCTTGGTACTTAGGGGCATTCCCATCATCTTGGGTGATGACACCGCAGATTTCTTCATAACATGCTGTGTAAGTAAAGTCACACTTAATAGTTCACCCCCAAAATGAAAATTCGTTCAAGATCTTGACAGATTATGGGAGGCCTTTGATTTCTTTAGGGTCCCAGGTAGCATTAAGAATCTAGTAAGAGCATACTTTCAAGATATACAGATGTGCTCCACCACAACAGAGTTTACCACAGCCTGGCAGCATCTTGAGACAGGAATTATGGCAGGGTGCACCATCTTCTCCTTAGCTTTCACTATGGCTTTCACTATGGCGATGGAGGTAATTATTGGGGCATCAAAGTGGGTAGTAGGTTCCTCCCCCACTACCCACTTTGATGCCCTAATATGCCCTAAACAGCAGGGAGGGCTGCGCCTCCCACCCATTAGGGCATGTATGGATGATATGACTACAGTAATGACTACAGCTCCTTGAACAAAAAGGCTGCTGAATAAATTGAATGATAACCTGAATTGGGCTAGGATGAAGGTTAAACAGAGTAAGTCAAGGAGCATATCCATTATTAAGGGGAAGCTAGCAAGCAAAAGGGTTTACATAGATGAGGAAGCTATACCAACAGTTCTAGAGAAGCCTGTCAAAAGCCTAGGAAGGTGGTATGATACAAATCTGAGTGATAGGGACCAGGTTCAGGAGATACAACAGCAGCTATTTGGAGGTATTCTGGACATGTAGAGATCAAGGTTACCAGGCAAGCTAAAGTTGTGGTGTTTGCAGTTTGGCCTACTGCCTCGGCTAACGTGGTCCCTGACAGTATATGAGGTACCACTGTCAAGGATAGAGAAGTTGGAGAGACTGGTCAGCTTGTACGTCAGGAAATGGCTTGGAGTGCCACGCTGTCTCAGTATTGTAGCTGTGTATGGGAAAGGAATTCTGGAACTACCTATATCTAGCCTAGCAGAGGAGTTTAAATGTGCAGGGTAGAGTTGTCATGGTGGTGCCATTTTGACGCCGGTGTTGTTTCCCTCCTTAACACCGGCCATACCGGTTATACCTCATGTCGCCACTAGAGGGCCAAGCGCTATCAAAGTCAGCGTCACTACAATGAAAGTGAAACTTAAAATTCCTCTCCAAACTCACGTTAACGGCATTTATAAACGGTAACACTTTTTAATCGGAGGTTTTTAACACTGCTCAACACTCAGAGAGTTAATGTGAGTGCAGTGCAGATTCTGGCATATTGCCCTTCTTTAGGCTCCCATTGGATTGTACTGGACTCATTACTGCCACTAGGTAAGGACAAATAATTAATCCTATCCATCCTAATCTGTCATATTAGTGATCAGATATTAGTGATCAGTATGTTGTTAGTATGTCCATTTATCATTTAGTAGCCTAACTTGAACATGGATGCTCTGAATATGTACTTTTATTTGACAAAATACAAAATAACGGTATTCCCGGTGTGGGGCTAATAACACCGGTGTGGACTTCAAGACCGTATGCCACCGGTAACACTGCCCACCGCGACAACCCTAGTGCAGGGTAAGATTGGAGTTGATGCTGACAGAATCTAAGGATCCAACAGTCAGGAGTGCAGCACTTCCCTTGTTAGCAGGGAGGAAATGGAACCCAAGAGAGGCAGTGCAACAGGCGCAGTCAGCTCTAAGACATAGGGATATTGTAGGGCAGGTGCAACAAGGACGAGGGGGCTTAGGCCTGGGAATAGGGCAACCGTTACGGAGTAAGGCAACTTCATCAGAGAACAGAGAAACATGGTTGTAGATCAAATACATCAACAGGAGGAGTCAGCAAGGTATGCCAAGGCAGTGTCTCAGGCAAAGCAGGGCCAGTGGATGAAGTGGGAGAGTGTAGAGAGGAAGAAACTCAGCTGGAGAGAGCTATGGGGGATGGAGGCATAAAATTGATCATAGGTGCTACTTATGATGTGTTACCCTCTCCCCAAAATCTTTGTCAATGAGTAGGTGAGGATCCTGCCTGCCCACTGTGTTCAGGAATAGCTACACTTAGGCATACTACTATCAGGTTGTAAAGTTTGTCTCAGGGAAGATGCACCTGGAGACATAATCAAGTGCTTAGGTGCAGCAGCAATTGAGGGGAAGCGACTAGAGATAAATTAATTGCCTGATAGGAGAGAGCGTACTAAGATTAAGTTTGTCAGAGAGGGAGACAGAACCAGGAAGGAAACAATTTTAGGCAGGCAGGTTGCAGGACAACTAGGGGCGGGGCTAGGGGCAGGGCGAAATTGGAAAATGGCAGTGGATTTAGAGAAACAGCTTGTGATCCCCAGGGAGATAGTCAGGTCAAATTTAAGACCAGACTTGGTGTTATGTCAGAGTCAGAACAGATTGTGTATTTTGTGGAGCTCACAGTGCCATGGGAAGATGCAGTAGATGAAGCTTATGAAAGGAAGATGTGGAAGTATTCTGACTTGGCTGCTGAGGTGAGCAGTGAGGTTGGAATGTACGATTGAAGCCTGTTGAGGTGGGTTGCAGAGGATTTGTAGGCAGATCAACATTAGCACTTCTTGGTGTGGACAGAGTTTAAAGCAGGCAGTTAAGACTATGTCAGAAGCAGCCATGAGTGCCAGTGAATGGCTGTGGATGAGGAGGAAACATGCTAACTGGGACACAAAGTAGGTAGATGGCTTATTTGAGTTAGCCTTCTGCTAGCATTGGCTTGGTAGCATGCTTGTATTAGCCTTGTGCCAGCATTAGCATGTTAGCATTAGCTTGGTGGCATGAGTGAACATTTGTTTGCACACTTGTTTGGTAATACAATTTATAAACAGGGCCTAAGTGTCTAGTAGAAATATTGATATTCTAGGGCGTTGATTAATCGTGTGACTTGGAGAAACATTGAGGGTAGCAGGACAGCTGAGCGGGCCCTGGCATTCATTAAGAAGCTGCCAGTCAAGCCAGCAGGGCCAGACAGACTTAGCTTGGCCTAAGCAGATACAATGTGGATATGCGGAGTTGGTCGGTATCTGCTCTCTGCTTGGGCAAGTGTAGGATGTAAACTTCATAGTAGGTCACTTGGTGTGGTTTTGATGTAGTGTGTAAGTTAATGCTCTGAATAGAAAGGGATATTGATGGTAGTGTGTAGAGTAATGTAGTGTTGTTGATAAACAGGTGCAGGTGACAGCAGCGGCAGTGTGGTGGACTTGGGTCTGCTAAGTCTGGGCAAAGGTGGGGGGGGTTCTGGGACGCTGGAATACACTGTTGAGACTTCTTGAGTGTCGTGGGCCTAATTCAACGAAACATGGGTGAAGGAGGGTGCCCACTTGATAACCCCAATGATTTGCCTACACTCACTCACCCTGAAACTAGAGTAGGTAGCTGGTGAATGTTGCCTGTCTTATGGTGCTGTAGAGTTATGACGGTGTAGCCTGATGTTTTCTATGGTACTTACTGGTATGGTAGTATATCATTCTGTTAAACTCTGAACGGGGCCTCCATAGGAATGCTCACCTTGGATTATGGCACAAGGGATATTAACATCATATCCTGTGTATTGATAAATACCCTCACCTGTTAGTTGAAAACCAGCAAGGTCTGTATGATCAACTTCAAACAAACAGCAACGTAGTTACTACATTGGTTGATTGATCAGTGTCATACACAAGGTGCCCAGCCCATGCATGACACTACCAAGTAGTTTCATGGGTCAGCAAACTCAGATATCATACAAACAGAACATCCTTCCTTTTTCCCCATGCTTTAGCAAGCAATATGCAGAGATGTAAACTAATCACCTTTGGTTGACAGTCACCTTTTTGATTCCAAAATAGGGCACTTACAGGGTAACTTCGGTATTTTTCAACCTGGACCCTATTTTCCCATTTTTTTGTGTCTAAGTGACTAAAGGGGCAATAATTTTTGAAATTGGTCCAGTATTGAGTGAGATCGCATCGCCGGCAGCCGCGAAACGAGCTGCAATGTAATCCGACGGGGCAAATCGCACCGTACCTGACATATCTTTCTGTTTCTGTTGTCAGAAGACTGCAAAACTATAAAAAAAAAAGTGATTGAGGGTCACAAAATGCTGACAGTACAGAAATTAGTGTTAGCCTTGGTTAGCCAGTTAACATTTTGTGACCCTCGATCACAGTTACTTGCGCAGTCGTCTGACAACAGAAACAGAAAGATATGTCAATGACAACACCTGTATTGTGTTATACATTATGTTGAAACACAAATCAGTCATCACAGACAGAGTTATGGGTGACAGAAAGTTCACTTTTAAACATTGCTGGCAATGTTACAAAACAAACAAACCAACCATTTAATTAAGTAAATGTTTTATAAGTGATTACTTAGATCTTCTCATTTGGCCCCTTTGTCAGCCTGTTTTCTATGATTTGCATGGTAGTATATCATTCAGTTAAACTTTCAATTGGGCCTCTATATGAATGCTCACCTTGGATTATGGCACAAGGGATGCAAATTCATCTTTGAAAAACGGAATATATAATGTGATTCATTGGCTCCCTTTTATGTTTTCATCTTTATAAAAAAAAAAAAAAAAAAAACAACAACTTGTGAATTATGACAGATATCTCAACATATTCTGCAAAAACTATGATGTAAACCACACTCTTCATGGCACAATGCAAATTATATGTTTATCATTTGCATATGTGTTTGCATTTGTCCATCTACAAATAAACAACTTACAAAAAAGATGGTGAAAGCCACTGACAGAAAATGTGTCTAACACAATGAAGTACATTTTCCATTTACAGATTGATAAAACTAAAATAAGATTAAATCCATTTAGACATGAAAACTCAACATTCTATTCCATAACAAATTGCTTGTAAATGAATCAAGTCCAGATATTATATCAACACACCGAGGATTGAGTCTTAGTGTCTCAGACTCATCAGAGTAACATAAGTGTCACGATCTCAGCCCTAGCCCTTGTGTCCTGTCATTGTCTGCCCCGTCTGCTCCTGTTGTCCGGTCCATCACTTCCTTTCACTCCCCAGTCCTGCCTTCCTCCTGCCAACCACCAGATGTCCTCGGACTTCCCCTCATTACCTGTTCCCCCCTCCTGCTCCCACACACCTGTAGTCCATCACCTATTAGCCTGTTACCTTGTTCCCTCTTCTCCTGCCTGCCTCTGCCTATCACCTCCCGGACTCTCCCCTGCCAGCCAGCTGTCCCTCATTTGTAATCTGTCTGTGTGTGTATATCTAGGCTGCGGTCGAATAGTCAAAAAAATACGTCCTAACTCCTGTTCCTAACCACTTTTCCTTGACCTCGTTGGAAAACGTCACGAGGTCAAGGAAAGATGTGAAGGAGAATTCATAAGGACTTAGGAAAAGACAACGCGGTGCTAAGAGAATCCGACTGCATTTACACTAGGCTGCGTAATTATGCGACAGCGGATGTTAATGACGTGGGTCTGCCGTGTTAAACTACAATGTTCTGGAGATGGACTACTAAAAGCATCTTAGATACTTCGCCCCGTGCATTCTTACCGTGTTGTTTCATGCAGGCTATATAAACGTGGACAACCCGGTGAAAAATATTACTTCATCACCAAGGTTGGAATTGAAATAAAAAAGGAATATAGGCTACCAGTCACAAAAGTGAAACGGGTTAGGGGTTGTCACATTGAGAATGGTTGCTCACGCTCAGCCTCCTGTCCACTCATATTTATCGACATGAATCCCAATTAGTATGATTGTATGAAAATTATTGTTAAATTCATGCAAGATAGGCATAACATGTTACAAATCTACTACTGTACATATCATCATTCTTAAGTTTCAAACATGTTGAATTAAAAACATCATCTGGCTAAAGACGTCTCATATCCCTTTTTCTTGAAAGACAGACTTCTGTGTTATGGTTAATATGCTGATTATGATCTGATTATAAGCCTATGCATATAATAGCTTAAGAACCACCACACAACTCAGTAAACACCTTGAAATGTTGACTTGATTGTGCTTTGAAGTTGTTATGGCTGATACAGGCCTTTATTAAGGCAAGGGTTTCAGCATCTGTGACTGAAGTCAAATTAATTAATGATATTCCTAAAGGCTGGCAATACAACAACGCTCAGAAAGAAGAAATAACTAATGCAAACTGAGCATAGGTTACGCTACAACGTTAACTTCACTTTGATCATTTTACGACAGCAGCGTAACGTTCATAGTTCGCCTCTATGGGTTTAACATATTGTTGACAGTTCAAAACATATAAGCATATTAGCAAGTTATGGCATAAGATGGAACATGCTTAATAAGCAACGGTAACTTGCTTGATGATCTGCGTCCCTTGTCGGTCATGATCGTTTGTTTTCGTGAACGGCCAAATGGTGCGTCGTTGCTGCCGCAAAGAATTGTGGGACGGCATTATCTCCTTTCCTTTCATAAAGGATGGTCCAGTGTATCCTATGCTAAAGGAGCTAAGTAAGGAAGCATTGAAGCACCTTTCCTTAGCATGTAAAGAATTCGAACAGCTCTTATCATGCTGCCACTTAGATACTTCCGGGTCATTTCACTCAGTTAGGAACCTTCCTAAGCAAAAAAGACTATTCGACCGCAGCCCTAGTCTTGTTTCCTTGTAGTCTGTGCCAGTTCGTTGTTCACTGTTCACGTGTGTGTTACCTGTGTTGTCCTGTCCTAGTCTGCTAAGACGCTATCCTGCCAGTTTTGGACTTTCTGTTCTGTTGCCTTTCGTCCTGTTTTCTGTTGTCTGCCTTTTTGGATTGCTTGTTTTAGTTCTGGACTCTGCCTTAGTTTTTCATTAAAGCTCTTGCTTCTACCAAGTTCTCTCTCTGCCGGTCATTGCATTTGGGTCCAGTCCCTGAGTTTTCCACACCCGTGACAATAAGAAATTAATTGTTACCTTAATTTCAATGAAAAGACACATTTGTGTGAGCACAGTTGTTTCTTAATCCAGTATCTATTTTTGTACAAGTAGTAAAAATCATGGCATTTTTAGTAGTAGTAAGAATAATAGCGTAGCACTTTTAAAGTTACAAATAGCTTTATAGTACTGGCAACAAACAAACATAAAACAATGATGAAATCAACTATTCTGTATGAACTATGGATCAGGTGATGTTACTGTTTCCTTTCCATTCCATTTACTGTATGTATTTACTGTCTGTATAATGTCATTTAAATAATACGGCTCCTTTTGTGCTTTCATGAGCACATTATCACAACACCTGAGCCACTTCTTCAAAATGTGTGATTACTTGTTCATGATATTCAAATAGTCTCATAAGAAAGAGAGCAGCACTGTTTTAGCTAAACAAACATGCTGTGGTGACTGATTAACTTCATTTTCAAATGATCAGAATGTCACTTATGTAAGGAAGAAAGAGACAGACACTACACTACACTTCTATTACAGACACTTCATCCATACTGCCAATTCAGTGTTGTCAGACTGCAAAGTGAGGAGTGAGAGAAAGATTGAGTGACAGACTACATTTCTGCCTTTTACACAAGAAGGGTAAGGCATCGCTTCTTTGAAAAAATATTTCTATCAGCTATTACATAAAGAGCATTTGAAAATTATTTCAATCAAGTAATGATAATGGTGGAGAGGTGATGATAAAATGAGATTTGACAAGAAAAATGTACAGTACTTTTCACAAGTATGGAATATCTTCAGAGTTTAGCAGCAAATTATGTTATGGTTAACACAACATTTATTCTGAGATTTAAATGCAAATTGATTAAAATGAATTTGTCAGCTGTGTAACACTTTAATACATGATAGTAATGCTTTTGATGTTAGACAGAGGTGCTTGAGATACAAAATGGATTTCAGAGAAATTTGATGGCTAAACGTATCAGTCCACAAATATACATTCAACATAGTGACTGAATACTGAAGGAGTAATACAAATAAATCTCAAAGTTTGGTGGCCAATATGTGAGAATCTCACAAACAGCGGTAGCTCCATTCCTCTGCTATTCTAATTTCAAAGTGAAACCCATCCGACCAATAAGGTGATGTCTGAGGCAGAAGGTGTGACTCCGTCCTGTCGTGTTGGAGGCTTGTCAATCCTTGTGTTGGTTTGAATTTCCAGAGATTTGATCTCTTTCCTCCCAAATTTACCTACAGCAGCTTTAAAAATTTAAATAACTGAGCCGCTCTCCTCTCACAGTAATTATCTTATTCCGATGACAGCGAGGTGCAAGCGAGCTGTGGCATCGTACATCATGGAAGGGAAGGTGTTTGTTGTCATGGTCTTATCAGGTTAGTGAAATTTGATGGTCATAAATTTTAGCCCCGCGACAGCAGGGGACTCTTAGTCTTGTTTCCAAGGAATTCTGATCAGCATAAAGAAAGTGAAATGTCTCACACTGAATTTACTTCACAAGGAGTCATTGTACAAACCAAAGAAATACAAAAAAAATTTGAATCTAGAATGCAATTTGCCCACAGAAAACAAGCAAATGGGGAATGTGCTTTCTCAATTCTTGATTTGTGATTTTGAATGTGTGAGAAACATGAGTGTAAAACAAATCAGGCATTATCCATCATTTTTTTTACTTGTATCTCGTGCCAATATCATTTATAAGTAATGAATATCACATTTAACTGCAATTGGTCAGCATTCACCGATTAACTACTTTGTATGCAGGAGTCATTGAGTTCACTAAATGACTAAACTGCATGCTTTGATTGTCGTCACAGGACTGTGCACCCTCCCCTCATGTTTTCCTCATCAGTACCACTTTGTTGAAGAACTAAAGACCTGGACTGAAGCCCAGACCTACTGCAGGGAGAAGTACACTGACCTGGCCACTATAGACAACAAGGAAGATATGGACAAGCTGTCTGACACTATAGACAGATACTATAGTGAAGTGTGGATGGGACTGTATGATGACATTAACAGTTGGAGGTGGTCTCTGGAAAATGAGGGTTACTATAGTGAAGGAGAGGCTGAATTCAGGATGTGGGACATAACTGAACCCAATAATCTCTACCATGAGACCTATGTAGTAATGCATGTGTGATAATAATAAGTAATGCAACGGTGAGAGGAAAACAATAAAATGAGTACAATTAATAATAATAATTATCAACATCGTCATCATTTTACGTTCATTTAGATACAAAAAAAAATTCTACCATCTCCAGATGATGAACATAGGCAATAACATCTCACCGAAAGGGTGACGGTAAAGGGCTTTAAAGGACCAGTCATTGCTTTGCACTGTGGAAGAAAAAATGACGTGAAATCTTCATGTACCTGATGGAATAGGCCCTTTTCACAAATATGGCTGCCGTATATCCGCAGGGTATAGATCGGTTCTCACCATTGGCAGCAATTTTAAAAAGCCAACTTTCTGTCGCCCATAACTCTGTCTGTGATGACTGATTTGTGTTTCAACATAATGTATAACACAATACAGGTGTTGTCACTGACATATCTTTCTGTTTCTGTTGTCAGACGACTGCAAAACTATTAAAAAAAAAAGTGATTTGATCAAGGGTCACAAAATGGTAACAGTACAGAAATTACCGTTAGCCTTGGTTAGCCAGTTAGCATTTTGTGACCCTCAATCACAGTTATTTGCGCAGTCGTCTGACAACAGAAACAGAAAGATAACAAACAAAACAACCACTTATTGAAGTAAATATTTTGTAAGTGATTACTTAGATCTTCTCATTTGGCCCCTTTGTCATCCCCTTCCCCTCTTTCAGTGTTGAGGCTACACAGTGTTGGCTAGCTACTACAGCTTTGACTGAGTTTGTGGATAGCCTGTATACCAGAAAAACACTTTCAAAAGTATCATTGTGCAGAAATTCCTGGTCATTGTTGAGTGCAACATCATTGCTGAGACTACAGCATCATGACTTTTCCTAAAAAAAAAATTTCAGGGGCCAGTGAAGCTGACGGCTCTTCCAG
Source organism: Centroberyx gerrardi (assembly GCF_048128805.1). Taxonomy (NCBI): domain Eukaryota; kingdom Metazoa; phylum Chordata; class Actinopteri; order Beryciformes; family Berycidae; genus Centroberyx; species Centroberyx gerrardi. The sequence continues at coordinate 5,740,567 of NC_135998.1, read as the reverse complement.
ATTCATCTTTGTGAATGAAACCAAGACCTGGGCCGAGGCTCAGAGCTACTGCAGGAAGCACTACACAGACCTGGCCAGCGTGAGGAACCGAGCTGAGAATGAGGACATTAAGATGATGATAACCCAAGGAAGAGATGTGTGGATCGGCCTGTTCAGAGACTCGTGGAAGTGGTCAGATGGGAGCGCCAGTTCATTCAGTAACTGGAATACTGAAAACAATCAACCAGATGGCACAGTCATAGAATCTTGTGTGGCTACACGTTCTGGCAAATGGGAGAATTGGCCTTGTGGTCAGAAATTTTACTTTGCCTGTTACAGTGGTGATTTGTGATCTACAATTAAATTCAATATTCACAAAAAACTTCTGGCTTCATTTTTTTTTTACTTTTTACTGGATGGAAAGTCTATTTTATCAATTATTAATATAAAATACCTATCCCTAAAGCTCTGACAAAACAGGTGGTGAGGGTGAAGCTGACTAAAACAGACTCCTCGGTGGACCTGGAGGACCTGAAGGAAGCCATCCTGCAGCAGGTAATGATGTTTGAGCATAATGCAGAAAGATTATTGGCATTCTTACATTTTAGGCTTTTAGCAATAGCACTTGTCAAGTGTAGCCTGAATATGAACAGTTGAATAAGTGAACATTTGTATATCATCATAAACACTAAATACATACATTAAAATGATACGTTAAACTTCCAACTGAACTTGCAAGGTAAGTTTGTCAAAGCCACTTAGATGGTCAGGCAGCATCATAGTGACAGAACAAAAAAAATATTTTCATTTTCTCTTGCTACAACATTGTGGATTAACTAGTAATCTTTAGCTGACTGGCTGGACATTGCAGTGAACAAATAGCAACTAGAACAAAAAAATGGAAATTGCCAATAAATGACTATTTTGGATGAACTGTAGCAGTTCAGATTGGTTAGGGTTAGAAGATGAAAGATAATGGCCCAATACAGACAGCATGCTACAGTATCAGCATAAGTGAAACATGAGAAACAGGAAAAGATGGTAAAGTTAAGACAGGAAAGCAAGACATTTACCAATCCAGTGAATCTGATCTAACCTGGCTTGAATGTCAGAGGAAATAAAGTGGACTCCTCCCATCATATACAGCAGCTTATGCTGCATTAGGCCACAAACCTCCACAAAAATGGAAGCTTTCTTCGTTTACTGTTGAGATACGATACGGTGGACAAGTGTATTACTCCGATTTGTCATCGTCGTCTTCTTTGTCTTTCTATTGTAATTATTATTATTACGGTGTAATAAGGAAGTATTTTTGAGACGGAATTCAAAAGTGCATTACAAACAAGGCAATAATAAAGAATGTTTCTGTTTCACAGTTGAATCAGAGACTGAAGGACCAAGGACTGAGTGAAGACGTCAAGCTGAGATGGGTGAAGCAGCCTGATGGAAAGGTCTTCCACAAGGAAGAAAGGAAGGAGGAGAAAGAGGAGAAGGATGAGCTGTAACCTCATATGATTCTTTTGATTTTCCATTTGTGCCGTTTCACTTGAAGTATTACTCATTACTTCACAAGAATAAAATCACAATAATTATAAACATGCTAGCGTATCCGTATATCACAACTATATTTTTCACAGGGATTCTAACCCCTACAATATCCCTTCTTAAAGAAAATTGTGGTTTTAGTTTCTGTAGAGTTTGATTTTTTTGTTTGTTTCTGCTATATCGGTACAGGACTGAAAGCTTGAGGGATAAGATTTGTCTTCAGCAAAGTTTTAGTAGTTTACATTTCGGAAAGGTTTGATGGATTTTGTTTTGTTCTTGATAGATTGTAATAATTGCTAGTTTATGAAATAACCATATTTAATTTTTCAATTTTAAGAAATATCATAAATTGGATGTGAATTCTGCATTATTTACCTATAATAATAAATAAATATGTTTTTTTTTTGTATAGCACCTTTCAAGTATAGAGCACAAAGTGCTTTCCAGAAGAAAGATAAAATACTAGGGGTAGCATATACAGAGAGAACAGTACTGGTCCAAGAATTGATCCTTGAGGTACGCCACATGTAATCACAGAAGCTGACGAGATAAAATCACCAATTGAAACAGAAAATTTCCTATTAGACAAGTAGGAAGAGAACCAGTCCAGGGCAGTCCCATAAATACCAACCCACTGCGACAATATCTCTTATCTCCAATAGAATTATCTTTGTTTAATGATGACAGCACACACACACACTTCATCACACTCACAATTACATCCTCGTTTCCCTTTGATTTCATTTTCTGCATACACTGTGTGTTTTAATTCATTATATTTTAGTGTACTTTGGTTTTCCTTCTTGTTGACTTGTTTTCAGTTTCCATTATCCAATTCAGTTGTGTTCTTGTTAGGGGTCCAAGCACTGAAGGTGCTGGAACCCTATTGTATTTGTAAGGATTCTTCTTCTTCTTCTTCTTCTTCTTCTTATTAGGGGTCCAAGCACTGAAGGTGCTGGAACCCTATTGTATTTGTAAGGATTCTTCTTATTCGTCTTCTTATTAGGGGTCCTAGCACGTAGTGCTGGGAACCCTATTGTAATTGTTACGATTATTAGGGGTCCTAGCACGTAGTGCTGGGAACCCTATTGTTTTTGTTCCGATTATTATTAGGGGTCCTAGCACGTAGTGCTGGGAAGCCTATTGTTTTTGTTCCGATTATTAGGGGTCCTAGCACGTAGTGCTGGGAACCCTATTGTTTTTGTTCCGATTATTAGGGGTCCTAGCACGTAGTGCTGGGAACCCTATTGTAATTGTTCCGATTATTATTATTAGGGGTCCTAGCACGTAGTGCTGGGAAGCCTATTGTAATTGTTCCGATTATTATTAGGGGTCCTAGCACGTAGTGCTGGGAACCCTATTGTTTTTGTTCCGATTATTATTATTATTATTAGGGGTCCTAGCACGTAGTGCTGGGAACCCTATTGTTTTTGTTCCGATTATTAGGGGTCCTAGCACGTAGTGCTGGGAACCCTATTGTAATTGTTCCGATTATTATTAGGGGTCCTAGCACGTAGTGCTGGGAACCCTATTGTTTTTGTTCCGATTATTATTAGGGGTCCTAGCACGTAGTGCTGGGAACCCTATTGTTTTTGTTCTGATTATTATTATTAGGGGTCCTAGCACGTAGTGCTGGGAACCCTATTGTAATTGTTCCGATTATTATTATTATTAGGGGTCCTAGCACGTAGTGCTGGGAACCCTATTGTAATTGTTACGATTATTAGGGGTCCTAGCACGTAGTGCTGGGAACCCTATTGTAATTGTTCCGATTATTATTATTATTATTAGGGGTCCTAGCACGTAGTGCTGGGAACCCTATTGTTTTTGTTCCGATTATTATTATTATTATTATTATTATTAGGGGTCCTAGCACGTAGTGCTGGGAACCCTATTGTAATTGTTCCGATTATTATTATTATTATTATTCTTCCCGTGCCCTAAAAGTATCTGGACCTCAGAAACCATAAGCCCCACAGCACCCAAACTTTCCACATAGGTTGGAAATCTCACCCACTACTCAGGAAACAAAAATTACCCCAATCTACCTGATGGTGGCGCTATAACAGCCTACTTCACGTTTTGGTCCATAACTCCTGAACCGTGAGTCATAGAATCTAAATTCCTCTACTCCTGGATTCCTTGGATCATTACGCATCTACCCAGATAGGCCACGCCCATTTCCGTCTGACTAGATTTTCCGCCATTTTGAATTTTCTCAAAAACCTATTTTTGCGAACTCCTCCTAAACCGTTGAGGCAATCATCTCCAAATTTGCCATGCATCATCTCTGGACTCTCATGATTTAAAAACATTAAAAGATATTTGATATTCCATACCGTTCTGATATAATTAGCTTCCAAAGTTTAGTCAGAGGTTGTGGGCGGGGTCTATTTTACACAAATTGCCATAACTCATGAGTGCATTGTGCTACCTTCACCAAATTTTGTACACTTGTGCAGATGTCTACTCTGAGGTATAAACCAGAATGTCCTGTCATTTTGCCCATAGGGGGCGCTACAGCAACATTTTAGATTTTAAATGCTCATAATTCAGTCACTATAAATCATAGAAACACAATTCTTTTTTTCCTGTATTCCTTAGGTGAAGCCACATCATATTCATAGGCCCCGCCCACTGCCGCCATATTACACTTTCCGCCATTTTGGATTTTCTCAAAAACCTATTTTGGCGAACTCCTCCAACACCGTTGAACCTATCTACTCCAAATTTGGTATGCATCATCTCTGGACTCCCATGATTAAAAAACATTAAAAGATATTGGCTGCTCCATATCGTTTGGCCGCAATATGCCAATCAATTTCATGCCATGGCACATATTTGACAAAACGAGCCATAACCCATGATTGCTTTGTGCTAACTTCACTGAATCTGGTACACTTGTGCACATATCTACTCTGAGGAAATGTGCCATATTTGGTGTCTATATCTCCCATTTAACCCAGAGGTCACCAGATGCTAGGACCCCGTCATTGCCGCTTGCGGCTATATTTATTATTATTTTTCTTCCTGTGCCCTAAAAGTATCTGGACCTCAGAAACCATAAGCCCCACAGAAGCCAAACTTTCCACATAGGTTGGAAATCTCACCCACTACTCAGGAAACAAAAAGTACCCCAATCTACCTGATGGTGGCGCTATAACAGCCTACTTCACGTTTTGGTCCATAACTTCTGAACCGTGAGTCATAGAATCAAAATTCCTCTTCTCCTGTATTCCTTGGGTCATTACGCATCTACCCAGATAGGCCACGCCCATTTCCGTCTGACTAGATTTTCCGCCATTTTGAATTTTCTCAAAAACCTATTTTTGCGAACTCCTCCTAGACCATTGAGGCAATCATCTCCAAATTTGCCATGCATCATCTCTGGACTCTCATGATTAAAAAACATTAAAAGATATTTGATATTCCATACCGTTCTGATATAATTAGCTTCCAAAGTTTAGTCAGAGGTTGTGGGCGGGGTCTATTTTACACAAATTGCCATAACTCATGAGTGCATTGTGCTACCTTCACCAAATTTTGTACACTTGTGCAGATGTCTACTCTGAGGTATAAACCAGAATTTCCTGTCATTTTGCCCATAGGGGGCGCTACAGCAACATTTTAGATTTTAAATGCTCATAATTCAGTCACTATAAGTCATAGAAACAAAATTCTTTTTTTCCTGTATTCCTTAGGTGAAACCACATCATATTCATAGGCCCCGCCCATTGCCGCCATATTAGACTTTCCGCCATTTTGGATTTTCTCAAAAACCCATTTTGGCGAACTCCTCCTACACCGTTGAACCTATCTACTTCAAATTTGGTATGCATCATCTCTGGACTCCCATGATTAAAAAACATTAAAAGATATTTGGTACTCCATATCGTTTGGCCGCTATATGCCAATCAATGTTAGGGCGTGGCACATATTTGACAAAATGAGCCATAACCCATGATTGCTTTGTGCTATCTTCACTGAATCTGGTACACTTGTGCACATATCTACTCTGAGGAAATGTGCAATATTTGGTGTCTATATCTCACATTTAAGCCAGAGGTCACCAGATGCTAGGACCCCGTCATTGCCGCTTGCGGCTATATTTATTATTATTTTTATTCCTGTGCCCTAAAAGTATCTGGACCTCAGAAACCATAAGCCCCACAGCACCCAAACTTTCCACATAGGTTGGAAATCTCACCCACTACTCAGGAAACAAAAATTACCCCAATCTACCTGATGGTGGCGCTATAACAGCCTACTTCACGTTTTGGTCCATAACTCCTGAACCGTGAGTCATAGAATCAAAATTCCTCTACTCGTGGATTCCTTGGATCATTACGCATCTAGCCAGATAGGCCACGCCCATTTCCGTCTGACTAGATTTTCCGCCATTTTGCATTTTCTCAAAAACCTATTTTTGCGAACTCCTCCTAGACCGTTGAGGCAATCATCTCCAAATTTGCCATGCATCATCTCTGGACTCCCCTGATTAACAAACATTAAAAGATATTTGATATTCCATACCGTTCTGATATAATTAGCTTCCAAAGTTTAGTCAGAGGTTGTGGGCGGGGTCTATTTTACACAAATTGCCATAACTCATGAGTGCATTGTGCTACCTTCACCAAATTTTGTACACTTGTGCAGATGTCTACTCTGAGGTATAAACCAGAATTTCCTGTCATTTTGCCCATAGGGGGCGCTACAGCAACATTTTAGATTTTAAATGCTCATAATTCAGTCACTATAAGTCATAGAAACAAAATTCTTTTTTTCCTGTATTCCTTAGGTGAAACCACATCATATTCATAGGCCCCGCCCATTGCCGCCATATTAGACTTTCCGCCATTTTGGATTTTCTCAAAAACCCATTTTGGCGAACTCCTCCTACACCGTTGAACCTATCTACTCCAAATTTGGTATGCTTCATCTCTGGACTCCCATGATTAAAAAACATTTAAAGATATTTGGTACTCCATATTGTTTGGCCGCAATATGCCAATCAATTTCATGCCGTGGCACATATTTGACAAAATGAGCCATAACCCGTGATGGCTTTGTGCTATCGTCACTGAATCTGGTACACTTGTGCACATATCTACTCTGAGGAAATGTGCAATATTTGGTGTCTATATCTCACATTTAACCCAGAGGTCACCAGATGCTAGGACCCCGTCATTGCCGCTTGCGGCTATATTTATTATTATTTTTCTTCCTGTGCCCTAAAAGTATCTGTACCTCAGAAACCATAAGCCCCACAGAAGCCAAACTTTCCACATAGGTTGGAAATCTCATCCACTACTCAGGAAACAAAAATTACCCCAATCTACCTGATGGTGGCGCTATAACAGCCTACTTCACGTTTTGGTCCATAACTTCTGAACCGTGAGTCATAGAGTCAAAATTCCTCTACTCTTGGATTCCTTGGATCATTACACATCTACCCAGATAGGCCACGCCCATTTCCGTCTGACTAGATTTTCCGCCATTTTGCATTTTCTCAAAAACCTATTTTTGCGAACTCCTCCTAGACCGTTGAGGCAATCATCTCCAAATTTGCCATGCATCATCTCTGGACTCCCCTGATTAAAAAACATTAAAAGATATTTGATATTCCATACTGTTGTGATATAATTAGCTTCCAAAGTTTAGTCACAGGTTGTGGGCGGGGTCCATTTTACAAAAATTGCCATAACTCATGAGTGCATTGTGCTACCTTCACCAAATGTTGTACACTTGTGCAGATATCTACTCTGAGATACCAACCAGAATTTCCTGTCATTCTGCCCATAGGGGGCGCTACAGCAACATTTTACATTTTAAATGCCCATAATTCAGTCACTATAAGTCATAGAAACAAAATTCTTTTTTTCCTGTATTCCTTGGGTGAAGCCACATCATATTCATAGGCCCCGCCCATTGCCGCCATATTAGACTTTCCGCCATTTTGAATTTTCTCAAAAACCCATTTTGGCGAACTCCTCCTACACCGTTGAACCTATCTACTCCAAATTTGGTATGCATCATCTCTGGACTCCCATGATTAAAAAACATTAAAAGATATTTGGTACTCCATATCGTTTGGCCGCAATATGCCAATCAATTTCATGCCGTGGCACATATTTGACAAAATGAGTCATAACCCGTGATGGCTTTGTGCTATCTTCACTGAATCTGGTACACTTGTGCATTTATCTACTCTGAGGAAATGTGCAATATTTGGTGTCTATATCTCACATTTAACCCAGAGGTCACCAGCTGCTAGGACCCCGTCATTGCCGCTTGCGGCTATATTTAGGGGTCCTAGCACGTAGTGCTGGGAACCCTATTGTAATTGTTCCGATTATTATTATTATTATTATTCTTCCCGTGCCCTAAAAGTATCTGGACCTCAGAAACCATAAGCCCCACAGCACCCAAACTTTCCACATAGGTTGGAAATCTCACCCACTACTCAGGAAACAAAAATTACCCCAATCTACCTGATGGTGGCGCTATAACAGCCTACTTCACGTTTTGGTCCATAACTCCTGAACCGTGAGTCATAGAATCTAAATTCCTCTACTCCTGGATTCCTTGGATCATTACGCATCTACCCAGATAGGCCACGCCCATTTCCGTCTGACTAGATTTTCCGCCATTTTGAATTTTCTCAAAAACCTATTTTTGCGAACTCCTCCTAAACCGTTGAGGCAATCATCTCCAAATTTGCCATGCATCATCTCTGGACTCTCATGATTTAAAAACATTAAAAGATATTTGATATTCCATACCGTTCTGATATAATTAGCTTCCAAAGTTTAGTCAGAGGTTGTGGGCGGGGTCTATTTTACACAAATTGCCATAACTCATGAGTGCATTGTGCTACCTTCACCAAATTTTGTACACTTGTGCAGATGTCTACTCTGAGGTATAAACCAGAATGTCCTGTCATTTTGCCCATAGGGGGCGCTACAGCAACATTTTAGATTTTAAATGCTCATAATTCAGTCACTATAAATCATAGAAACACAATTCTTTTTTTCCTGTATTCCTTAGGTGAAGCCACATCATATTCATAGGCCCCGCCCACTGCCGCCATATTACACTTTCCGCCATTTTGGATTTTCTCAAAAACCTATTTTGGCGAACTCCTCCAACACCGTTGAACCTATCTACTCCAAATTTGGTATGCATCATCTCTGGACTCCCATGATTAAAAAACATTAAAAGATATTGGCTGCTCCATATCGTTTGGCCGCAATATGCCAATCAATTTCATGCCATGGCACATATTTGACAAAACGAGCCATAACCCATGATTGCTTTGTGCTAACTTCACTGAATCTGGTACACTTGTGCACATATCTACTCTGAGGAAATGTGCCATATTTGGTGTCTATATCTCCCATTTAACCCAGAGGTCACCAGATGCTAGGACCCCGTCATTGCCGCTTGCGGCTATATTTATTATTATTTTTCTTCCTGTGCCCTAAAAGTATCTGGACCTCAGAAACCATAAGCCCCACAGAAGCCAAACTTTCCACATAGGTTGGAAATCTCACCCACTACTCAGGAAACAAAAAGTACCCCAATCTACCTGATGGTGGCGCTATAACAGCCTACTTCACGTTTTGGTCCATAACTTCTGAACCGTGAGTCATAGAATCAAAATTCCTCTTCTCCTGTATTCCTTGGGTCATTACGCATCTACCCAGATAGGCCACGCCCATTTCCGTCTGACTAGATTTTCCGCCATTTTGAATTTTCTCAAAAACCTATTTTTGCGAACTCCTCCTAGACCATTGAGGCAATCATCTCCAAATTTGCCATGCATCATCTCTGGACTCTCATGATTAAAAAACATTAAAAGATATTTGATATTCCATACCGTTCTGATATAATTAGCTTCCAAAGTTTAGTCAGAGGTTGTGGGCGGGGTCTATTTTACACAAATTGCCATAACTCATGAGTGCATTGTGCTACCTTCACCAAATTTTGTACACTTGTGCAGATGTCTACTCTGAGGTATAAACCAGAATTTCCTGTCATTTTGCCCATAGGGGGCGCTACAGCAACATTTTAGATTTTAAATGCTCATAATTCAGTCACTATAAGTCATAGAAACAAAATTCTTTTTTTCCTGTATTCCTTAGGTGAAACCACATCATATTCATAGGCCCCGCCCATTGCCGCCATATTAGACTTTCCGCCATTTTGGATTTTCTCAAAAACCCATTTTGGCGAACTCCTCCTACACCGTTGAACCTATCTACTTCAAATTTGGTATGCATCATCTCTGGACTCCCATGATTAAAAAACATTAAAAGATATTTGGTACTCCATATCGTTTGGCCGCTATATGCCAATCAATGTTAGGGCGTGGCACATATTTGACAAAATGAGCCATAACCCATGATTGCTTTGTGCTATCTTCACTGAATCTGGTACACTTGTGCACATATCTACTCTGAGGAAATGTGCAATATTTGGTGTCTATATCTCACATTTAAGCCAGAGGTCACCAGATGCTAGGACCCCGTCATTGCCGCTTGCGGCTATATTTATTATTATTATTATTATTATTATTATTATTTTTCTTCCTGTGCCCTAAAAGTATCTGGACCTCAGAAACCATAAGCCCCACAGCAGCCAAACTTTCCACATATGTTGGAAATCTCACCCACTACTCAGGAAACAAAAATTACCCCAATCTACCTGATGGTGGCGCTATAACAGCCTACTTCACGTTTTGGTCCATAACTCCTGAACCGTCAGTCATAGAATCCAAATTCCTCTATTCCTGGATTCCTTGGATCATTACGCATCTACCCAGATAGGCCACGCCCATTTCCGTCTGACTAGATTTTCCGCCATTTTGAATTTTCTCAAAAACCTACTTTTGCGAACTCCTCCTAGACCGTTGAGGCAATCATCTCCAAATTTGCCATGCATCATCTCTGGACTCCCCTGATTAAAAAACATTAAAAGATATTTGATATTCCATACCGTTCTGATATAATTAGCTTCCAAAGTTTAGTCAAAGGTTGTGGGCGGGGTCTATTTTACAAAAATTGCAGTAACTCATGAGTGCATTGTGCTACCTTCACCAAATTTTGTACACGTGTGCAGATGTCTACTCTGAAATACCAACCAGAATGTCCTGTCATTATGCCCATAGGGGGCGCTACAGCAACATTTTACATTTTAAATGCCCATAATTCAGTCACTATAAATCATAGAAACGAAATTCTTTTTTTCCTGTATTCCTTGGGTGAAGCCACATCATATTCATAGGCCCCGCCCATTGCCGCCATATTAGACTTTCCGCCATTTTGGATTTTCTCAAAAACCCATTTTGGCGAACTCCTCCTACACCGTTGAACCTATCTACTCCAAATTTGGTATGCTTCATCTCTGGACTCCCATGATTAAAAAACATTAAAAGATATTTGGTACTCCATATCGTTTGGCCGCAATATGCCAATCAATTTCATGCCGTGGCACATATTTGACAAGATGAGCCATAACCCGTGATGGCTTTGTGCTATCGTCACTGAATCTGGTACACTTGTGCACATATCTACTGTGAGGAAATGTGCAATATTTGGTGTCTATATCTCACATTTAACCCAGAGGTCACCAGATGCTAGGACCCCGTCATTGCCGCTTGCGGCTATATTTATTATTATTTTTCTCCGTTAAAAGTATGTGCAGCTCAGAAACCGTAAGTCCCAGAGCAGGTGGGTTCATTTGGCAGGTGGGTTCCTATGGCCCCCCACTAGGCCATTCACCCATGTCAACCAGATGGTGGCGCTATAACAAGCAACTTTACGTTTTGGCCTATAACTTCTGAACCATAGGTCATAGAATCAAAATTCCTTTCCCACTGGATTCCTTGGGTCATTCCGCATCTATCTGCATAGGCCACGGCAGTGCCTGAATTGGACCAAAAAAGGTGCCAGTATCCTAATTCAGCAGTTGCATGACATGAGCATTGCATGTGTCTTGGACATATTTATATTTATATGCATATCTTGGTAATATCCCACTTCAAATGTATTTTTGTATGCATTTCATTACATACAAATATAATATTGCATATATGCTACAATAAAACCAACTGAAAATGAAACAAGACTGCAGTCAGTTTAGCTGCAAAACAACTAGTTCTAATCTACCTTGCCATTTAAAAAAAAATCAACACAGAAAAATGTGCTGGGTTAGTGCTGTAATAATATCAGAGAAAGCTCTGCTCCATCAGATCAAGTGAAGAGGCAATGGCATCACTCTGCTCACAATATAAATGTATTTATTTTTTCTACACAATATCATTCCATTGTCGTTTTGCCCACAAAATCCTGCATCAGAATGTAAGCCATTATATTCTTTACAATCTGCCTTTGCGGGGCAAAACGTCAGTAGAATGGTTTTAATACTGTAAATCCTCTAATATTGGCCCGGGCCTTTATTTACCTCAACTGCAGAGGGTACCAGGCCTTTATTGGAAGCAGGCTTATATTAGAGACAGGCCTTTATTTCTAATTCCCTCTGTTTGATAAGTATATTTGCTCATATTTTAGTACGAAGCCTCCTTGTTTCTTGTTTCTGATCTGCTTCTGTTGGGGTTCGTTAGGTAGCCGTTTTTTTTTGTTACTGCAATGCATTACCAATAATTACGGTAATCGACGACGGCATGCTCCAGAGACTTCCGCCGGCCGAGCCGTCTTGTGGCACTTGTACGTTACTACAAACTACAGTTACAAACAGGCACCAGGAGTTTACCGGTATCCACCGTTGTTTGCATGTAAGCTGAAGCTAACTGAAGCTAAGAATAGAATCTATACAGTTATATCATATCGCCGTTGGAGGTTTCGGCGCGCCGAGGGCTTGTCTTGTTTCCTTTGTTTTTTTCCCCGGCCTGTATTTGAGGCCGGCCTTTATTTGTTTGTGTCGACCACGCCCCCGGCCATTATTATCGCTATTATCGCTTTTAATTGACTACAGGCCACTATTAGAGGATTTACGGTATTGCAGAACACGTAATTACAAGAGGCTATTTAATTTAGGGCCAGAGTGACACCTCTTCACTTGATCTATGCAGCTTTGTTTTCGGCTGCAGTTTGACTCCCCGTGTGTGAGCGGAGAGCTGCCTTCAAGTCTGTAGGATGCTGTCTGCTTAAATGAAGCCCTATCAAGTCTATGGCGCACTTTTTTCATAAGGAGATACTCTCTTCATTCAACTAAGGCGTACCAGGAGGTGGCGGTACGGAATAAGAAGTAAGGGTACTCATGTGGACAAAAATCAGAAGTGCTGGTACGCAATGTGGCTTTCACCGGTACTCAGTACCGGTGAGTACCGGCCCATTTCAGGCACTGTGCCACGCCCATTTTCATCTAACTAGATTTTCCGCCATTTTGAATTTTGTCCAAAACTCTTTTTTCGCTACTCCTCCTAGGCCTTTCATCTGATTCACACGAAACCTGTGTGTGCAGAATCTTGGGACCGTCCTCTTTCAAAGTTGCATAAAGGTTATTGATAGGTCAAATGGTTTGGCTTTTATCGACCAATAAACTTTTAACGAAACACGCCATAACACTAAATTGCCCATAACTCATTAACCATTCATCTAATTAAGCCAAAATTTGAAACACATGTTAAAAAGTGTTGCGTGAACACACCCCCAAAAGCAATTGGAGTTCCATCACTAGTGGGCGCTATAAATGCAAAAAGTTTATATCTCGTAATCGGCTACATGGATTTGTACGAAATTCGGTTCGCACGATCTAGGGTCATGACTCAGTCGATGCATACAATTTGGTAATGATTGATTAAAGTGGGTGTGGCTTATTACAACAAATCTAAATTCCTTGATATTTCACATTCCAAAATTCTAAAAATCTAAATAAATCACCCGTAAGTCCAACAGAGCTGAAATTTTTTCAGCACATCCACTGAATTGTGACAAAAGTTTGCCTCACTGCAACCTATGGTCAATTCAGAAGTCCGTCACTCTATATTTTTCAAAATATGCAAAATCAATTAACATCTATATCTCCACAAGTCTTCATTCATATGCTACCAACATTGACACAGACATTCTCTAGATGGTAGATATCAAGTGTGTCAAATGGTGTTCAGATCGGTCAAACTGTGAGTCCGCAGTGATATTCAGTATCTTACTGTAATTAGTACTGTATGCACATCATTTTCTATTTCACAAACTATTTGACAATACACCTGAAACCAGCAGAATGATGTGTGATTTTTTTCAGAATTTTATCACCAACATTTTGACTGTTGTAAGCGTTTTAAGTTTAAATAGACAAGAATACCCCAGTTTTGCACGTGATGTCATTGCGTCAACTTGTGAGAAGGTGTGTGGAAACCATGTCTCCTCAGTGGTGCAGTCAGTAAGTCACCTTCTCTGGGATACAAAGGTCCAGGGATCGAAGGTCCAGGTGGCCAAGTCCTACTTGCCAGCAATGTCGCAATTCATGCATGTGGTATACTTTCAAGTGCTTTTTGAGGTCATATTAAGACAAAGGTTTTCTATTGTGACCCCGTGAAAATTTATTTTTAGGGCCCGAGCACCGACCGGCGCGAGGACCTATTGTATTTCAAGGAATTATTATTAGGGCCCGAGCACCGACCGGTGCGAGGACCTATTGTAATGCAAGGAATTATTATTTTTCTGCCGAATGAATCGCATTTTTGAGGGGCTAAAGGTGCTCGAAAACTCACGAAACTTTGCACATGCCTCAGAAGTGGTGAAAAATTTAATATTTTATGGGTCTTGCGCATGTCTGTGGCAAAATGGCTCAATAGCGCCCCCTACAAAATTTCAAAAAAATACTCATCGCTCTACGTTTCACCTACATGTACCAAATTTGGTAGGCACATGTAACATGTCCAGACCTGCAAAAAACATCAATAGTTCCCATGACCTAAACCCAACAGGAAGTCAGCCATTTTGAATTGATTGTGGCATTTTTGTGCGTTTTTGCCCATTTACAGGGGTCATACTTTAATGAACTCCTCCTAGACGGTTAATCGGATCCACCTCAAACTTGCTCAGCGTATATAACAGACCTTGACGATGAAAAGTTATTAAAAGCTTGAGTTTTCCTCGAACGGCGTGGGCGTGGCGAGGCGTCGAATTTCCATGTTTCGCCACGAAACAGGAAGTGCTTTGTAACTCGGCCGTACATGGTCAAATCTGGCCCAAACTTCACATGTTTGATAAGTGTCATGGCCTCAAGACATCAACATGGCAAAATTCAGTTATAGTCATAGCGCCACCTTCTGGCAAAACAGGAAGTGGTTTGTAACTCCACTGTACATGGTCACATCTGCCCCAAACTTCACATGTTTGATAAGTGTCCCGGCCTCAACATTTCTACATGCCAATTTTCAATCACAGTCATAGCGCCACCTACTGGCAACACAGGAAGTGCTCTGTAACTCCACCGTATATGGTCAAATCTGCCCCAAACTTCACATGTTTGATGACACTCCCGGCATGAAGACATCGACATGCCAATATTCAGTTATGGTCATAGCGCCACCTACTGGCAACACAGGAAATGACATGTTATATACTGAAAATTCTGAGCCGCGTCGACCGGTCGGTGTCCAGTAACGATGCCGCGGTTGCGGCTCACCCCGACGTGCACGAAGTGCGAGGGCCCGATCATCGCTGCTTGCAGCTTTAATTAGGGCCCGAGCACCGTCCGGTGCGAGGACCTATTGTATTTCAAGGAATTATTATTAGGGCCCGAGCACCATCCGGTGCGAGGACCTATTGTATTTCAAGGAATTATTATTATTATTATTTTTCTTTGTAAAAAAAAAACGCATTTTTGAGGGGCTAAACGTGCTCGGAAAGTTGCGAAACTTTGCACACACGTCAGAAGTGGTGAAAAATTACATATTTTATGGGTCTTGCGCATGGGTTTGGCTAAATGGCTCAATAGCGCCCCCTACAAAATTTCAAAAAAATACTCATCGCTCTACGCTTCACCTACATGTACCAAATTTGGTAGGCACATGTATCATGTCCAGACTTACAAAAAATGTCAATAGATGCCATGACCTAAACCCAACAGGAAGTCAGCCATTTTGAATTGATTGTGGCATTTTTGTGCATTTTGGCCCATTTACAGGGGTCATACTTCAACGAACTCCTCCTAGACGGTTCATCGGATCCACCTCAAACTTGCCCAGCGTATATAACAGACCTTGACGATGAAAAGTTATTAAAAGCTTGAGTTTTCCTCGAACGGCGTGGGCGTGGCGAGGCGTTGAATTTCCATGTTTCGCCACGAAACAGGAAGTGCTATGTAACTCGACTGTACATGGTCAAATCTGGCCCAAACTTCACATGTTTGATAAGTGTCATGGCCTCAAGACATCGACATGGCAATATTCAGTTATAGTCATAGCGCCACCTACTGGCAAACAGGAAGTGCTTTGTAACTCGGCTGTACGTGGTCACATCTGCCCCAAACTTCACATGTTTGATGAGACTCCCGGCCTCAACATTTCTACATGCCAATTTTCAATCACAGTCATAGCGCCACCTACTGGCAACACAGGAAGTGGTTTGTAACTCAGCTGTACTTGGTCACATCTTCACACGTTTGATGACAGTCCCGGCCTGAAGACATCTACATGCCAATATTCAGTTATAGCCATAGCGCCACCTACTGGCAACACAGGAAGTGGTTTGTAACTCCACTGTACATGGTTACATCTGCCCCAAACTTCACATGTTTGATAAGTGTCATGGTCTCAAGACATCGACATGGCAATATTCAGTTATAGTCATAGCGCCACCTACTGGCAAAACAGGAAGTGGTTTGTAGCTCGGCTGTACGTGGTCAAATCTGCCCCAAACTTCACATCTTTAATAAGAGTCCCGGGCTGAAGACATCGACATGCCAATATTCAGTTATAGTCATAGCGCCACCTACTGCCAACACAGGAAGTGGTTTGTAACTCCACTGTACATGGTTACATCTGCCCCAAACTTCACATGTTTGATAAGTGTCATGGTCTCAAGACATCGACATGGCAATATTCAGTTATAGTCATAGCGCCACCTACTGGCAAAACAGGAAGTGGTTTGTAACTCCACTGTACATGGTCACATCTGCCCCAAACTTCACATGTTTGATGAGTGTCCCAGCCTCAACACATCCACAGGCCAATATTCAGTTATAGTCATAGCGCCACCTACTGGCAACACAGGAAGTGGTTTGTAACTCGGCTGTACGTGGTCAAATCTGCACCAAACTTCACATATGTGATGAGAGTCCCGGGCTGAAGACATCGACATGCCAATATTCAGTTATAGTCATAGCACCACCTACTGGCAACACAGGAAATGACACGTTCTATACTGAAAATTCTGAGCCGCGTCAATCGGTCAGTGTCCAGTAACGATGCGGCGGCTGCGGCACACCCCGACGTGCGCGAAGTGCGAGGGCCCGATCATCGCTGCTTGCAGCTTTAATTATTAGGGGTCCTAGCACGTAGTGCTGGGAACCCTATTGTAATTGTTCCGATTATTATTATTATTTTTCTTATTCTTCCTGTGCCCTAAAAGTATCTGGACCTCAGAAACCATAAGCCCCACAGAAGCCAAATTTTCCACATAGGTTGGAAATCTCACCCACTACTCAGGAAACAAAAATTACCCCAATCTACCTGATGGTGGCGCTATAACAGCCTACTTCACGTTTTGGTCCATAACTTCTGAACCGTGAGTCATAGAATCAAAATTCCTCTTCTCCTGTATTCCTTGGGTCATTACGCATCTACCCAGATAGGCCACGCCCATTTCCGTCTGACTAGATTTTCCGCCATTTTGAATTTTCTCAAAAACCTATTTTTGCGAACTCCTCCTAGACCGTTGAGGCAATCATCTCCAAATTTGCCATGCATCATCTCTGGACTCTCATGATTAAAAAACATTAAAAGATATTTGATATTCCATACCGTTCTGATATAATTAGCTTCCAAAGTTTAGTCAGAGGTTGTGGGCGGGGTCTATTTTACACAAATTGCCATAACTCATGAGTGCATTGTGCTACCTTCACCAAATTTTGTATACTTGTGCAGATGTCTACTCTGAGGTATAAACCAGAATTTCCTGTCATTTTGCCCATAGGGGGCGCTACAGCAACATTTTACATTTTAAATGCCCATAATTCAGTCACTATAAGTCATAGAAACACAATTTTTTTTTTCCTGTATTCCTTAGGTGAAGCCACATCATATTCATAGGCCCCGCCCATTGCCGCCATATTAGACTTTCCGCCATTTTGGATTTTCTCAAAAAACTTTTTCTGCGAACTCCTCCTACACCGTTGAACCTATCTACTCCAAATTTGGTATGCATCATCTCTGGACTCCCATGATTAAAAAACATTAAAAGATATTTGGTACTCCATATCGTTTGGCCGCAATATGCCAATCAATTTCATGCCGTGGCACATATTTGACAAAATGAGCCATAACCCGTGATGGCTTTGTGCTATCTTCACTGAATCTGGTACACTTGTGCACATATCTACTCTGAGGAAATGTGCAATATTTGGTGTCTATATCTCACATTTAACCCAGAGGTCACCAGCTGCTAGGACCCCGTCATTGCCGCTTGTGGCTATATTTATTATTATTTTTCTTTTTAAAAATAAACGCATTTTTGAGGGGCTAAACGTGCTCGGAAAGTTGCGAAACTTTGCACACACGTCAGAAGTGGTGAAAAATTACATATTTTATGGGTCTTGCGCATGGGTTTGGCTAAATGGCTCAATAGCGCCCCCTACAAAATTTCAAAAAAATACTCATCGCTCTACGTTTCACCTACATGTACCAAATTTGGTAGGCACATGTATCATGTCCAGACCTACAAAAAACATCAATACGTGCCATGACCTAAACCCAACAGGAAGTCAGCCATTTTGAATTGATTGTGCCATTTTTGTGCGTTTTTGCCCATTTACAGGGGTCATACTTTAACGAACTCCTCCTAGACGGTTAATCGGATCAACCTCAAACTTGCGCAGCGTATATAACAGACCTTGACGATGAAAAATTGTTAAAAGCTTGAGTTTTCCTCGAACGGCGTGGGTGTGGCGAGGCGTCGAATTTCCATGTTTCGCCACGAAACAGGAAGTGCTATGTAACTCCACTGTACATGGTCAAATCTGCCCCAAACTTCACATGTTTGATAAGTGTCACAGTCTGAACACATCTAAAGGCCAATATTCAGTTATAGTCATGGGCGGGGCATCGCATTTCCATGTTTCGCCACGAAACAGGAAGTGGTTTGTAACTCCACTGTACATGGTCAAGTCTGCCCCAAACTTCACATGTTTGCTAAGTGTCACAGTCTGAACACATCTAAAGGCCAATATTCAGTTATAGTCATGGGCAGGGCGTCGAATTTCCATGTTTCGCCACGAAACAGGAAGTGGTTTATAACTCCACTGTACATGGTAAAATCTGCCCCAAACTTCACATGTTTGCTAAGTGTCACAGTCTGAACACATCTAAAGGCCAATATTCAGTTATAGTCATGGGCGGGGTGTCGAATTTCCATGTTTCGCCACGAAACAGGAAGTGGTTTGTAACTCCACTGTACATGGTCAAATCTGCCCCAAACTTCACATGTTTGCTAAGTGTCACAGTCTGAACACATCTAAAGGCCAATATTCAGTTATAGTCATGGGCGGGGCGTCGAATTTCCATGTTTCGCCACGAAACAGGAAGTGGTTTGTAACTCCACTGTACATGGTCAAATCTGCCCCAAACTTCATATGTTTGCTAAGTGTCACAGTCTGAACACATCTAAAGGCCAATATTCAGTTATAGTCATGGGCGGGGCGTCGCATTTCCATGTTTCGCCACGAAACAGGAAGTGCTTTGTAACTCCACTGTACATGGTCAAATCTGCCCCAAACTTCACATGTTTGCTAAGTGTCACAGTCTGAACACATCTAAAGGCCAATATTCAGTTATAGTCATGGGCGGGGCGTCGGATTTCCATGTTTCGCCACGAAACAGGAAGTGGTATGTAACTCTGCTGGACGTGGTCAAATCTGGCCCAAACTTCACATGTTTGATAAGTGTCATGGCCTCAAGACATCGACATGGCAATATTCAGTTATAGTCATAGCGCCACCTACTGGCAAAACAGGAAGTGCTTTGTATCTCGGCTGTACGTGGTCTAATCTGCCCCAAACTTCACATTTTTTATGAGAGTCCTGGCCTCAACATTTCTACATGCCAATATTCAGTTATAGTCATAGCGCCACCTACTGGCAACACAGGAAATGGCTTGTAACTCGGCTGTACGTGGTCTAATCTGACCCAAACTTCACATGTTTTATGACAGTCCCAGCCTGAACAAATCTACATGGCAATATTTAGTCATAGTCATAGCGCCACCTACTGGCAAAACAGGAAGTGGTTTGTAACTCGGCTGTACGTGGTCAAATCTGCCCCAAACTTCACATGTTTGCTAAGTGTCCCAGCCTGAACACATCCACAGGCCAATATTCAGTTATAGACATAGCGCCACCTACTGGCAACACAGGAAATGACACGTTATATACAGAAAATCAGAGCCGCGTCTACAGGTCGGTGTCCAGCAACGACGCCGCGGCTGCGGCACACCCCGACATGCGCGAAGTGCGAGGGCCCGATCATCGCTGTTTGCAGCTTTAATTAGGGCCCGAGCACCGTCCGGTGCGAGGACCTATTGTATTTGAAGGAATTATTAGGGCCCGAGCACCGTCCGGTGCGAGGACCTATTGTATTTGAAGGAATTATTAGGGCCCGAGCACCGTCCGGTGCGAGGACCTATTGTATTTGAAGGAATTATTATTAGGGCCCGAGCACCGTCCGGTGCGAGGACCTATTGTATTTGAAGGAATTATTATTAGGGCCCGAGCACCGTCCGGTGCGAGGACCTATTGTATTTGAAGGAATTATTATTAGGGCCCGAGCACCGTCCGGTGCGAGGACCTATTGTATTTCAAGGAATTATTATTAGGGCCCGAGCACCGTCCGGTGCGAGGACCTATTGTATTTCAAGGAATTATTATTATTATTATTATTTTTCTTTGTAAAAAAAAAACGCATTTTTGAGGGGCTAAACGTGCTCGGAAAGTTGCGAAACTTTGCACACACGTCAGAAGTGGTGAAAAATTACATATTTTATGGGTCTTGCGCATGGGTTTGGCTAAATGGCTCAATAGCGCCCCCTACAAAATTTCAAAAAAATACTCATCGCTCTACGTTTCACCTACATGTACCAAATTTGGTAGGCACATGTATCATGTCCAGACCTACAAAAAACATCAATACGTGCCATGACCTAAACCCAACAGGAAGTCAGCCATTTTGAATTGATTGTGCCATTTTTGTGCGTTTTTGCCCATTTACAGGGTTCATACTTTAACGAACTCCTCCTAGACGGTTAATCGGCTCAACCTCAAACTTGCGCAGCGTATATAACAGACCTTGACGATGAAAAATTGTTAAAAGCTTGAGTTTTCCTCGAATGGCGTGGGCGTGGCGAGGCGTCGAATTTCCATGTTTCGCCACGAAACAGGAAGTGCTATGTAACTCCACTGTACATGGTCAAATCTGCCCCAAACTTCACATGTTTGATAAGTGTCACAGTCTGAACACATCTAAAGGCCAATATTCAGTTATAGTCATGGGCGGGGCGTCGCATTTCCATGTTTCGCCACGAAACAGGAAGTGGTTTGTAACTCCACTGTACATGGTCAAGTCTGCCCCAAACTTCACATGTTTGCTAAGTGTCACAGTCTGAACACATCTAAAGGCCAATATTCAGTTATAGTCATGGGCGGGGCGTCGAATTTCCATGTTTCGCCACGAAACAGGAAGTGGTTTGTAACTCCACTGTACATGGTCAAATCTGCCCCAAACTTCACATGTTTGCTAAGTGTCACAGTCTGAACACATCTAAAGGCCAATATTCAGTTATAGTCATGGGCGGGGCGTCGAATTTCCATGTTTCGCCACGAAACAGGAAGTGGTTTGTAACTCCACTGTACATGGTCAAATCTGCCCCAAACTTCATATGTTTGCTAAGTGTCACAGTCTGAACACATCTAAAGGCCAATATTCAGTTATAGTCATGGGCGGGGCGTCGCATTTCCATGTTTCGCCACGAAACAGGAAGTGCTTTGTAACTCCACTGTACATGGTCAAATCTGCCCCAAACTTCACATGTTTGCTAAGTGTCACAGTCTGAACACATCTAAAGGCCAATATTCAGTTATAGTCATAGCGCCACCTACTGGCAAAACAGGAAGTGGTTTGTATCTCGGCTGTACGTGGTCAAATCTGCCCCAAACTTCACATTTTTTATGAGAGTCCTGGCCTCAACATTTCTACATGCCAATATTCTGTTATAGTCATAGCGCCACCTACTGGCAACACAGGAAATGGCTTGTAACTCGGCTGTACGTGGTCTACTCTGACCCAAACTTCACATGTTTGATGACAGTCCTAGCCTGAACAAATCTACATGGCAATATTTAGTCATAGTCATAGCGCCACCTACTGGCAAAACAGGAAGTGGTTTGTAACTCGGCTGTACGTGGTCAAATCTGCCCCAAACTTCACATGTTTGCTAAGTGTCCCAGCCTGAACACATCCACAGGCCAATATTCAGTTATAGACATAGCGCCACCTACTGGCAACACAGGAAATGACACGTTATATACAGAAAATCAGAGCCGCGTCTACAGGTCGGTGTCCAGCAACGATGCCGCGGCTGCGGCACACCCCGACATGCGCGAAGTGCGAGGGCCCGATCATCGCTGCTTGCAGCTTTAATTATTAGGGCCCGAGCACCGACCGGTGCGAGGACCTATTGTAATGCAAGGAATTATTATTATTTTTCTGCCGAATGAATCGCATTTTTGAGGGGCTAAAGGTGCTGGAAAAGTTGCGAAAATTTGCACATACGTCAGAAGTGCTGAAAAATTACGTATTTTATGGGTCTCGCGCATGGGTGTGGCAAAATGGCTCAATAGCGCCCCCTACAAAATTTCAAAATAATACTCATCGCTCTACGTTTGATCTACATGTACGAAATTTGGTAGGCACATGTATCATGTCCAGACCTACAAAAAACGTCAATAGGTGCCATGACCTAAACCCAACAGGAAGTCAGCCATTTTGAATTGATTGTGGCATTTTTGTGCGTTTTTGCCCATTTACAGGGGTCATACTTTAACGAACTCCTCCTAGACGGTTAATCGGATCCACCTCAAACTTGCTCAGCGTATATAACACACCTTGACGATGAAAAGTTATTAAAAGCTTGAGTTTTCCTCGAACGGCGTGGGCGTGGCGAGGCGTCGAATTTCCATGTTTCGCCACGAAACAGGAAGTGCTTTGTAACTCGGCCGTACATGGTCAAATCTGGCCCAAACTTCACATGTTTGATAAGTGTCATGGCCTCAAGACATCAACATGGCAAAATTCAGTTATAGACATAGCGCCACCTTCTGGCAAAACAGGAAGTGGTTTGTAACTCCACTGTACATGGTCACATCTGCCCCAAACTTCACATGTTTGATAAGTGTCCCGGCCTCAACATTTCTACATGCCAATTTTCAATCACAGTCATAGCGCCACCTACTGGCAACACAGGAAGTGCTCTGTAACTCCACCGTATATGGTCAAATCTGCCCCAAACTTCACATGTTTGATGACACTCCCAGCATGAAGACATCGACATGCCAATATTCAGTTATGGTTATAGCGCCACCTACTGGCAACACAGGAAGTGGTTTGTAACTCGGCTGTACGTGGTCAAATCTGCCCCAAACTTCACACGTTTGATGAGACTCCCGGCCTCAACACATCTACAGGCCAATTTTCAATCATAGTCATAGCACCACCTACTGGCAAAAGGAAATGACATGTTTTATAATGAAAATTCAGAGTCACGTCGACCGGTCGGTGTCCAGTAACGCCGCCGCGGCTGCGGCACACCCTGACGTGCGCGAAGTGCGAGGGCCCGATCATCGCTGCTTGCAGCTTTAATTACGGCCCGAGCACCGTCCGGTGCGAGGACCTATTGTATTTCAAGGAATTATTAGGGCCCGAGCACCGACCGGTGCGAGGACCTATTGTAATGCAAGGAATTATTATTATTATTATTATTATTTTTCCCTCCAATGAATCGCATTTTTGAGGGCCTAAACGTACTGGAAAAGTTGCGAAACTTTGCACACACCTCAGAAGTGGTGAAAAATTACATATTTTATGGGTCTTGCGCATGGGTTTGGCTAAATGGCTCAATAGCGCCCCCTACAAAATTTCAAAAAAATACTCATCGCTCTACGTTTCACCTACATGTACCAAATTTGGTAGGCACATGTATCATGTCCAGACCTACAAAAAACATCAATACGTGCCATGACCTAAACCCAACAGGAAGTCAGCCATTTTGAATTGATTGTGCCATTTTTGTGCGTTTTTGGCCATTTACAGGGGTCATACTTAAACGAACTCCTCCTAGACGGTTCATCGGATCCATCTCAAACTTGCTCAGCGTACATAACAGACCTTGACGATCAAAAGTTATTAAAAGCTTGAGTTTTCCTCCAACGGTGTGGGCGTGGCCTGGCGTCGAATTTCCATGTTTCGCCATGAAACAGGAAGTGCCTGTAACTCCACCGTACATGCTCACATCTGCCCCAAACTTCACATGTTTGATAAGTGTCCCGGCCTCAACATTTCTACATGCCGATTTTCAATCACTGTCATAGCGCCACCTACTGGCAACACAGGAAGTGCTTTGTAACTCGGCTGTACGTGGTCACATCTGCCCCAAACTTCACATGTTTGCTAAGTGTCATGGCCTCAAGACATCAACATGGCAATATTAATTTATAGTCATAGCGCCACCTGCTGGCAATACAGGAAGTGCTTTGTAACTCCACTGTACATGGTCACATCTGCCCCAAACTTCACATGTTTGATGAGTGTCCCAGCCTGAACACATCCACAGGCCAATATTCAGTTATAGTCATAGTGCCACCTACTGGCAACACAGGAAGTGGTTTGTAACTCCACTGTACATGCTCAAATCTGCACCAAACTTCACATATTTGATGAGAGTCCCGGGCTGAAGACATCGACATGCCAATATTCAGTTATGGTCATAGCGCCACCTGCTGGCAACACAGGAAGTGGTTTGTAACTCGGCTGTACGTGGTCAAATCTGCCCCAAACTTCACACGTTTGATGAGACTCCCGGCCTGAACACATCTACAGGCCAATTTTCAATCATAGTCATAGCGCCACCTACTGGCAAAAGGAAATGACTTGTTTTATACTGAAAATTCAGAGCCGCGTCGACCGGTCGGTGTCCAGTAATGATGCCGCGGCTGTGGCACACCCCGACGTGCGCGGAGTGAGAGGGCCCGATCATCGCTGCTTGCAGCTTTAATTATTATTATTATTTTTCTTTGTAAAAAAAAAACGCATTTTTGAGGGGCTAAAGATGCTCGAAAAGTTGCGCAACTTTGCACATGCCTCAGAAGTGGTGAAAAATTACATATTTTATGGGTCTTGCGCATGGGTGTGGCAAAATGGCTCAATAGCGCCCCCTACAAAATTTCAAAAAAATACTCATCGCTCTACGTTTCACCTACATGTACCAAATTTGGTAGGCACATGTATCAAGTCCACACCTACAAAAAACGTCAATAGCTGCCATGACCTAAACCCAACAGGAAGTCAGCCATTTTGAATTGATTGTGGCATTTTTCTGCGTTTTGGCCCATTTACAGGGGTCATACTTTAACGAACTCCTCCTAGACGGTTCATCGGATCCACCTCAAACTTGCCCAGCGTATATAACAGACCTTGACGATGAAAAGTTATTAAAAGCTTGAGTTTTCCTCGAACGGCGTGGGCGTGGCGAGGCGTTGAATTTCCATGTTTCGCCACGAAACAGGAAGTGCTATGTAACTCGACTGTACATGGTCAAATCTGGCCCAAACTTCACATGTTTGATAAGTGTCATGGCCTCAAGACATCGACATGGCAATATTCAGTTATAGTCATAGCGCCACCTACTGGCAAACAGGAAGTGCTTTGTAACTCGGCTGTACGTGGTCACATCTGCCCCAAACTTCACATGTTTGATGAGACTCCCGGCCTCAACATTTCTACATGCCAATTTTCAATCACAGTTATAGCGCCACCTACTGGCAACACAGGAAGTGCTCTGTAACTCCACCATATATGGTCAAATCTGCCCCAAACTTCACATGTTTGATGACACTCCCGGCATGAAGAAATCGACATGCCAATATTCAGTTATGGTCATAGCGCCACCTACTGGCAACACAGGAAGTGGTTTGTAACTCGGCTGTACGTGGTCAAATCTGCACCAAACTTCACACGTTTGATGAGACTCCCGGCCTCAACACATCTACAGGCCAATTTTCAATCATAGTCGTAGCGCCACCTACTGGCAAAAGGAAATGACATGTTTTATAATGAAAATTCAGAGTCACGTCGACCGGTCGGTGTCCAGTAACGACGCCGCGGCTGCGGCACACCCCGACGTGCGCGAAGTGCGAGGGCCCGATCATCGCTGCTTGCAGCTTTAATTAGGGCCCGAGCACCGTCCGGTGCGAGGACCTATTGTATTTCAAGGAATTATTAGGGCCCGAGCACCGTCCGGTGCGAGGACCTATTGTATTTCAAGGAATTATTGTGTGATTGCTGACTCAGCAATCACAGGTATAATATTGTCGCTCTTTATTGTGTGATTGCTGACTCAGCAATCACAGGTATAATATTCCCACTATTTATTGTGTGATTGCTGACTCAGCAATCACAGGTATAATATTCCCACTATTTATTATTGTGTGATTGCTGACTCAGCAATCACAGGTATAATATTCCCACTATTTATTATTGTGTGATTGCTGACTCAGCAATCACAGGTATAATATTCCCACTATTTATTATTATTATTGTGTGATTGCTGACTCAGCAATCACAGGTATAATATTGTCGCTCTTTATTGTGTGATTGCTGACTCAGCAATCACAGGTATAATATTCCCACTATTTATTATTGTGTGATTGCTGACTCAGCAATCACAGGTATAATATTCCCACTATTTATTATTATTATTATTATTGTGTGATTGCTGACTCAGCAGTCACAGGTATAATATTCCCACTATTTATTATTATTGTGTGATTGCTGACTCAGCAATCACAGGTATAATATTCCCACTATTTATTATTATTATTATTATTATTATTATTATTAATCCGTACACTTTTTTGGCACCTATCTACTCCTTCATACTTTTAGCTAGAAACTCCGTTCAAACTTTAAAATGTTCAGCTTGTTTAGGACATAGGCGCGTGTATTCAACTTTTTGATATCTATTCTACTTTTTAAACTATTCTACTTTTTTCGACTTTTTTTTACAATGGGAGTCTATGGGCGGAATGTTCAAACCATGCCCTCTTTGAACTCTAACTACTCTTTCATACTTTAAGCTAGACACTCCATTCAAACTTTAAACGGGTCACCACTTTTAGTACTTTATTACTCTTATTCAGCTTTTTCATACCTTTTGTACTTTTTGAGTAATCACAGTTTAAGTTTTATACTTTTTTAAACCTTTATAATGGCAGCCTATGGAGCTACGCTAGAGTGCGTGATGTCACAATTCACTCTAGCAGACTTTACAGGCTGTACTTTTTACTAAATTCACACATTTTTAAACTGTGACAGTTCACACAACTTTAATACTACATACACATATTATACATCAAACCCTTCAGCTGCTTCTGCTCTCACTCACAATGTCAATATATAAGCGATGCGATGTATACTTTTTGAGATATTAACGTTTGTTTGACACTAGTGTTCCAGTCTCTTTTACAGTAGTTTCTGCTGCTCTGCTGCTCTCTTACACATGCAGCTGTTCTGCTTATTTCACTCTTCTCCATTTCAACATATCTTTAACATATTTTCATACCTTTTTTACTTGTTAGTATTAATACATTTTAGTACATTTTTAACATTATTACTTGTCACTGCCTTCCTACTCTTCATACTACTAGTACCCTCCAGCTTTTCACATCAGCCTTCCTAACAGATAGTTTGTTCGCCTTCATAGTCTTCCTACCAACTACATGTTTTTATACCTTTTTGCTTCTTAGTATTGTTACATTTTAGTACATTTTAGTACATTTCCACTCTTTCACAGTAGTTTCTGCTGCTCTGCTGCTCTTGTACACATGCAGCTCTTCTGCTTATTTCACTCATCTCCTTTTCAACATGTCTTTTACATATTTTCATACCTTTTTGACTTCTTAGTATTATTACATTTTAGTACATTTCTAAAATTATTACTTGTCACTGCCTTCCTACTCTTCATACTACTAGTACCTTCCAGCTTTTCACATAAGCCTTCCTACTCTTCCTACCAGCTGCACATTTTTATACCTTTTTACTTCTTAGTATTGTTACATTTTAGTATATTTTAGTACATTTCCACTCTATTTCACAGTAGTTTCTGCTGCTCTCTTACACATGCAGCTCTTCTGCTTATTTCACTCTTCTCCATTTCAACATGTCTTTTACATACTTTCATACCTTTTTTACTTGTTAGTATTATTACATTTTAGTACATTTCTAACATTATTACTTGTCACTGCTTTCCTACTCTTCATACTACCAGTACCTTCCAGCTTTTCACATAAGCCTTCCTACTCTTCCTACCAACTGCACATTTTTATACCTTTTTTACTTATTAGTATTATTACATTTTAGTACATTTCTAACATTACTACTTGTCACTGCCTTCTTACTCTTCCTACTTTTCATACTTCTAGTACCTTCCAGCATTTCTCACTCACGTTGTTGGACACACACACTTCTCATTTTTTCACTCTTCTCCATTTTAATGTGTCTTTTACACATTTGCTCACCCTTTTCTTCTCACTATTTTTACATTTTAGTACATTTCTAACATCACTACTTATCACTTGGACACTCATTACAGCTCCTTCAAAGATGTGTTTTAAACTGCCACATTTCCCACAGTTTTAACATTACATACACATATACTTTGGTTCAGCCGTTTCAATTTAAACAGACGATACACGGTAAGTCATGTTAAGAAACACGCACACGGACACGCCCACGCACACACGTGCCTACACACACCACATATGCTAGGTATTCGTTACTATGGGCTGTCACGAGCAACAGTTTGCACGCTCAGCAATCACACGCATTTTCTCCAGAAAATGCACCTTTCTAGTATTGCAGATAATATTCCCCACTGTACATTTCTTCGGCACCTAACTCCTACCACATACTTTCACCTAGAGACTCCGTTCAAACTTTAAAATGTTCAGCTTGCTTAGGACATGCGTGCTTGTATTCAACTTTTTGATATCTTTTATACTTTTTAAAATATTCTACTTTTTTCTATTTTTCTATTTTACAATGTAAGTCTATGGGAGGACTGTTCAAACCATGCCCCGTTTGAACTCTAACTACTCTTTCATACTTTCAGCTACAAACTCCATTCAAACTTTAAACAGGTCACCACTTTTAGTACTTTATCACTTTAATTCAGCTTTTTGATACCCTTTGTACTTTTTGAGTAATCACAGTTTAAGTTTTAGACTTTTTTCAATCTTTATAATGGCAGCCTATGGAGCTACGCTAGAGCGCGTGATGTCATCACACACTCTAGCAGACTCTACAGACTGTAGAGGCTGTGATTTTCATTAAATATTCAATTTTCTTAAACGGTCATGACTCCCACAACTTTCACACTACATCCACATATTAGATATCAAACTGTTCAGCTACTTCTTGTGCCACTCACAATGTCAATATCTAAGCCATAACGTTTATACTTTTTGAGTTAGGGCTGTTTGTTCAACACTAGTGCTTTACAGTAATTTTGCCTATTTTAAACAGCTTTTTCTTTTTACACATGCAGTATTTAAACTGTAGTAGTTCCCACAATACACACTACATACATATATTATATATCAAAATGTTCACATACTTCTTCTGTCTCTCACAATGTAAATACCTAAGTTGTGGGATTTGTAGTTTTTTAGCTATGATGGTTTGTTCAACACTAGTGCTATACTGTTTTTGGCTGTTATGAACAGCTTTTTTCTGTTTACACATATTTGAACTGTCACAATTTCCAAAATGTTAACACTACATGCATATTTTACACATTAAAATGTTCAGCCAGTCCTGCTCTCTCTCACAGTGTAAACATCTAAGTGATGGGATTTGTAGTTTTTGAATTATGAACGTTTGAGCTCCACTTGGGCCACTGCTGGTCTCCTAATGCAGCGCTCTGCACTTGTCCATTTTCATACACACGTGGGGGGCCACACACACACTCTCTCTGTCTGTCTGTTTGTCTGTCTCACCCTACTCTCT
This sequence comes from Centroberyx gerrardi, assembly GCF_048128805.1. NCBI lineage: Eukaryota > Metazoa > Chordata > Actinopteri > Beryciformes > Berycidae > Centroberyx > Centroberyx gerrardi. Next base: position 5,710,530 of record NC_135998.1, on the reverse strand, counting down.
AGCTTTTTAATAGACTATCTTTCAGTTTTTGAGATATGAATGTTTGTTCAACACCAGTGCTATACCAGGTGTGCTTATTTTGAACAGATTGTTTCTTTGAAACTTCAACCACTTCCACAACTTTAACACTACATACCATGACAGCCATAGGATAAGAAAAAGGGAAAGAGGAGAGTGATAGACCAGTCACAGACAGCCAACAGAAAGGGTGAGCTGTACCCACACTAAACTGCACCAGTGCCACAGTTTGCCCGCTCAGCAATCACACGCATTTTCTCCAGAAAATGCACCTTTCTAGTATTGCAGATAATATTCCCCACCGTACATTTCTTCGGCACCTAACTCCTTCCACATACTTTCACTTAGAGACTCCGTTCAAACTTTCCACTGTTCGGCTTCTTTAGGAGATGCGTGCTTGTATTTTTATAAGCAATCTGATTTCTACTTTTTAAAATATTCTACTTTTTTCTATTTTTCTGTTTTACAATGTAAGTCTATGGGAGGACTGTTCAAACGCTAGAGTGCGTGATGTCATCACACACTCTAGCAGACTCTACAGACTGTAGAGGCTGTGATTGTCACTAAATATTCAATTTTCTTAAACTGTCATCACTCCCACAACATTCACACTACATCCACATATTAGATATCAAACTGTTCTGCTACTTCTTCTGCCACTCACAATGTCAATATCTAACTCATAGCTTTTATACTTTTTGAGTTAGGGACGTTTGTTCAACACTAGTGCAAAACTGTGTTTTACAGTACTTTTCTCTCCTTTGAACAGCCTTGTCTTGTACACTTTTCAAAACTGTCACTATTTCCACAATTTTCACACTACAGACATATATTTTACATCAAAGTCTTTGGCTATTTCTTCTGTCACTCACAATGTAAATATCTAAGTGATAGCACTTGTAGTTTTTGAGTTAGGGACGTTTGTTCAACACTACTGCTTTACAGTCTTTTGACTACTTTAAACAGCTTTTTCTTTTTACACTTGCAGTATTTAAACTGTAGTACCTCCCACAATTTTAACACTACGTACTTATATTATATATCAAACTCTTCACATACTTCTTCTGTGTATCACAATGTAAATATCTAAGTGATGGGATTTGTAGTTTTTGAGATATGGATGTTTGTTCGACACCAGTGCTATATTGTGTGTGCCTTTTTTGAACAGATTTTGTCTTTTAACCTTCAATCACTTCCACAACTTTAACATTACATACATATGTTATATATTAAACTCTTCAGCTACTTCTGCTCTCACTCACAATGTAAATATATAAGCAATATGATGTATAGTTTTTGAGTTATTAACGTTTGTTCGACACTAGGGCTCCACTCTACTACTACCACTACTTTCTGTTCCACTGCTGCTCTCTTACACATGCAGCTCTTCTCCACTTGTCCTTTTTTCACTCTTCTCCATTTTAACATGTCTTTTACATATTTTCATACCTTTTTACTTGTTAGTATTATTACATTTTAGTACATTTCTAACATTACTACTTGACACTGCCTTCTTACTCTTCCTACTTTTCATACTACTAGTACCTTCCAGCATTTCTCTCACTCACGTTGTTGGACACACAAACTGCCACATTTCCCACAGTTTTAACATTACATACACATATACTTTGGTTCAGCCGTTTCAATTTGATACACGGTCAGTCATGTTAAGAAACACGCACACGGACACGCCGACACACACACGTGCCTACACACATCACATATGCTAGGTATTCGTTACTATGGGCTGTCACGAGCAACAGTTTGCACGTTCAGCAATCACACGCATTTTCTCCAGAAAATGCACCTTTCTAGTATTGCAGATAATATTCCCCACCGTACATTTCTTCGGCACCTAACTCCTTCCACATACTTTCACCTAGAGACTCCGTTCAAACTTTCCACTGTTCGGCTTCTTTAGGAGATGCGTGCTTGTATTTTTCTAAGCAATCTGATTTCTACTTTTTAAAATATTCTACTTTTTTCTATTTTTCTATTTTACAATGTAAGTCTATGGGAGGACTGTTCAAATGCTAGAGTGCGTGATGTCATCACGCACTCTAGCAGACTCTACAGACTGTAGAGGCTGTGATTTTCACTAAATATTCAATTTTCTTAAACTGTCATCACTCCCACAACATTCACACTACATCCACATATTAGATATCAAACTGTTCAGCTACTTCTTCTGCCACTCACAATGTCAATATCTAACTCATAGCTTTTATACTTTTTGAGTTAGGGACGTTTGTTCAACACTAGTGCAAAACTGTTTTACAGTACTTTTCTCTCCTTTGAACAGCCTTGTCTTGTACACTTTTCTAAACTGTCACTATTTCCACAATTTTCACACTACAGACATATATTTTACATCAAAGTCTTTGGCTATTTCTTCTGTCACTCACAATGTAAATATCTAAGTGATAGCACTTGTAGTTTTTGAGTTAGGGACGTTTGTTCAACACTACTGCTTTACAGTCTTTTGACTACTTTAAACAGCTTTTTCTTTTTACACTTGCAGTATTTAAACTGTAGTACCTCCCACAATTTTAACACTACGTACTTATATTATATATCAAACTCTTCACATACTTCTTCTGTGTATCACAATGTAAATATCTAAGTGATGGGATTTGTAGTTTTTGAGATATGGATGTTTGTTCGACACCAGTGCTATATTGTGTGTGCCTTTTTTGAACAGATTTTGTCTTTTAACCTTCAATCACTTCCACAACTTTAACATTACATACATATGTTATATATTAAACTCTTCAGCTACTTCTGCTCTCACTCACAATGTAAATATATAAGCAATATGATGTATAGTTTTTGAGTTATTAACGTTTGTTCGACACTAGGGCTCCACTCTACTACTACCACTACTTTCTGTTCCACTGCTGCTCTCTTACACATGCAGCTCTTCTCCACTTGTCCTTTTTTCACTCTTCTCCATTTTAACATGTCTTTTACATATTTTCATACCTTTTTACTTGTTAGTATTATTACATTTTAGTACATTTCTAACATTACTACTTGACACTGCCTTCTTACTCTTCCTACTTTTCATACTACTAGTACCTTCCAGCATTTCTCTCACTCACGTTGTTGGACACACAAACTGCCACATTTCCCACAGTTTTAACATTACATACACATATACTTTGGTTCAGCCGTTTCAATTTGATACACGGTCAGTCATGTTAAGAAACACGCACACGGACACGCCGACACACACACGTGCCTACACACATCACATATGCTAGGTATTCGTTACTATGGGCTGTCACGAGCAACAGTTTGCACGTTCAGCAATCACACGCATTTTCTCCAGAAAATGCACCTTTCTAGTTGTGTGATTGCTGACTCAGCAATCACAGGTATAATATTCCCACTATTTATTATTATTATTATTATTATTATTATTATTATTATTAATCCGTACACTTTTTTGGCACCTATCTCCTCCTTCATACTTTTAGCTAGAAACTCCGTTCAAACTTTAAAATGTTCAGCTTGTTTAGGACATAGGCGCGTGTATTCAACTTTTTGATATCTATTCTACTTTTTAAACTATTCTACTTTTTTCGACTTTTTTTTACAATGGGAGTCTATGGGCGGAATGTTCAAACCATGCCCTCTTTGAACTCTAACTACTCTTTCATACTTTAAGCTAGACACTCCATTCAAACTTTAAACGGGTCACCACTTTTAGTACTTTATTACTCTTATTCAGCTTTTTCATACCTTTTGTACTTTTTGAGTAATCACAGTTTAAGTTTTATACTTTTTTAAACCTTTATAATGGCAGCCTATGGAGCTACGCTAGAGTGCGTGATGTCACAATTCACTCTAGCAGACTTTACAGGCTGTACTTTTTACTAAATTCACACATTTTTAAACTGTGACAGTTCACACAACTTTAATACTACATACACATATTATACACCAAACCCTTCAGCTGCTTCTGCTCTCACTCACAATGTCAATATATAAGCGATGCGATGTATAGTTTTTGAGATATTAACGTTTGTTTGACACTAGTGTTCCACTCTTTTTCACAGTAGTTTCTGCTGCTCTGCTGCTCTCTTACACATGCAGCTGTTCTGCTTATTTCACTCTTCTCCATTTCAACATATCTTTAACATATTTTCATACCTTTTTTACTTGTTAGTATTAATACATTTTAGTACATTTTTAACATTATTACTTGTCACTGCCTTCCTACTCTTCATACTACTAGTACCCTCCAGCTTTTCACATCAGCCTTCCTAACAGATAGTTTGTTCGCCTTCATAGTCTTCCTACCAACTACATATTTTTATACCTTTTTGCTTCTTAGTATTGTTACATTTTAGTACATTTTAGTACATTTCCACTCTTTCACAGTAGTTTCTGCTGCTCTGCTGCTCTCTTACACATGCAGCTCTTGTGCTTATTTCACTCTTCTCCATTTCAACATGTCTTTTACATATTTTCATACCTTTTTTACTTCTTAGTATTATTACATTTTAGTACATTTCTAAAATTATTACTTGTCACTGCCTTCCTACTCTTCATACTACTAGTACCTTCCAGCTTTTCACATAAGCCTTCCTACTCTTCCTACCAGCTGCACATTTTTATACCTTTTTACTTCTTAGTATTGTTACATTTTAGTATATTTTAGTACATTTCCACTCTATTTCACAGTAGTTTCTGCTGCTCTCTTACACATGCAGCTCTTCTGCTTATTTCACTCTTCTCCATTTCAACGTGTCTTTTACATACTTTCATACCTTTTTTACTTCTTAGTATTATTACATTTTAGTACATTTCTAACATTATTACTTGTCACTGCCTTCCTACTCTTCATACTATCAGTACCTTCCAGCTTTTCACATAAGCCTTCCTACTAACAGAAAGTTTTTTTAGCCTTCGTAGTCTTCCTACCAACTACATATTTTTATACCTTTTTACTTCTTAGTACTGTTACATTTTAGTACATTTTAGAACATTCCCACTCTATTTCACAGTATTTTCTGCTGCACTCCTCCTCTCTTACACATGCAGCACTTGTGCTTATTTCACTCTTCTTCATTTCAACATGTCTTTTACATATTTTCATACCTTTTTTACTTGTTAGTATTATTACATTTTAGTACATTTCTAACATTATTACTTGTCACTGCCTTCCTACTCTTCATACTACTAGTACCTTCCAGCTTTTCACATAAGCCTTCCTACTCTTCCTACCAACTGCACATTTTTATACCTTTTTACTTCTTAGTACTGTTACATTTTAGTATATTTTAGTACATTTCCACTCTTTTTCACAGTAGTTTCTGCTGCACTGCTGCTCTCTTACATATGCAGCTCTTGTGCTTATTTCACTCTTCTCCATTTCAACATGTCTTTTACATATTTTCATACCTTTTTTACTTCTTAGTATTATTACATTTTAGTACATTTCTAACATTATTACTTGTCACTGCCTTCCTACCCTTCATACTACTAGTATCCTCCAGCTTTTCACATGAGGGCATCAGGACAGATAGTTTTTTCGCCTTCGTAGTCTTCCTACCAACTGCACATTTTTATACCTTTTTACTTCTTAGTACTGTTACATTTTAGTACATTTCTAACATTATTACTTGTCACTTTTGTATTTTCTGTTTTTTCTACTGAATATATACCTACTATTCATACTATTCATACTTCTTGTACCTTTCAGCTTTTATATATAAGCCTTCCTACTCTTCCTACTAGGTTAGGGTTAGGTTTCATACTACTAGTACCTTCCAGCATTTCTCTCACTCACGTTTTTGGACACACACACTTCTTTTTCACTCTTCTCCATTTCAACGTGTCACACACGCACACACACACACACACACAGCTACTGGTACATACTGTATATAGTACCAGTATCAGTACCAATGTGTAGATGCAGTCAGTTGATGTTATCTATACCTGTTTTACCACCTGTTGTACCTTCCAGCTTTTACACAATAGCCTTCCTATTAACTGTCTAACGTGTGTCTAACGCACACACACACACGTATGTATTGTTACCCTAGCTTCCCGTCGACGTTGGGATGCCGATTCAGATTACCCACCTCAAGGGCAAAAAAACGCCACATCATGGCTATATCTTGAATTCGACAAACTTCACAGAAGTTAAGGTAACTAATACATATAAAACATGCTGCAACATTTTTGTTTCCGTTAATTATAAAGTTCTGTTATTATATCATTGTTATCATAAAATGGATTCTATGGCTTGTGTGAGCACAATATTTTGAGGTGCTGCTGGCTCTGTGCCTCCTCCGCTCCCATTGCTGTATGTCTGTCTTGTGTATTGTGTGGCTTCAACAGATCGACATGGATGACCACAGGGAGGATGAGATGTGGGGCACCAGGACCCTGGAAGATGGGGACCAGGAACTGTTTTTGCAAGACGACACCCTCCTCGTCATCCCCAAGGAGGTGTGGGCAGCCAGTTTCCCGGATGGGCTGCCCACCATCCCATGCCGCATCACAACTGCTTACAAGCAGGGGAGAATCACCGGCATCAGCGCAAATGAAATTTAAAAAGAAAAAAAGAAAAAAAAAAAGAATGTTGTGTTTATGTTTTATATACGTAATGATATATGTTATTTAAATTGTTATACTGCTGAACTGAATAAAATGCTAGTTACTTAAAATATTGTCTTGCTGTTTCAACTTGGGAAAACTGGAAAAAAAATCAAGTAGCCTAAGGAATCGACTATAGTCTTACTGATCCCTTACTAGGTTTTTTTTAAATAATAAATTGTTGAGCGCATGCTTTATGTCGCAGATTTGTCAGAGCCAGTTCCTGGAAATGAAAATAATCCATCCACGATTGTAAAGCCTTTCACTGTGGCCTATTA